>NC_057947.1:32486512-32786512 GCF_018555375.3 Anguilla rostrata | reverse complement strand
TTAAAAGAGAATGCTTCATGTTGAAGTGACATTGCTTTTTGGCTGGCTCGCAACAGCATGAATGTCTGTGACTGAGTGACTGACTGATGAAGTTACACCATTGGTCGGCCGGTTCGGTCCAGCCGTATACTAGGTTTTGACCTGGTCTTGTTTTGTTTTTTTTGTGTTCAGGGTCACCGTATTATGACAACGTCAGGCCGCTCTCCTACCCCGACTGCGACGCCGTTCTCATCTGCTTCGACATCAGCCGGCCAGAGACCTTGGACAGCATCCTGAAGAAGGTTAAAGACCCTTTCATTCCCCCAGTTTCCTTTTCTCTTCTCCCGCTGTTCTCATTACCATTTCTGTGAAATCCTGCCATCAGTTTGAGAGGCTGTACACTGGCAGTTTTCCCCATTCCACAATTTTTTTTTTCTTTCAGAAGATTGTGCTTAAATAAAAATATATTTTTAGACGAGAAATTTTTTAATTTAACTGGTTCCAACTTGTTGTGTACAGCATTGTATTGGTATGATTGACAGCAACAGCAGACGTTGACTGTGTGCAGCTGTGATAAAGACTGATCCCCCTCCCTCCCTCTCTCCCTCTTCCGTACAGTGGAAAGGGGAGATCCAGGAGTTCTGTCCCAACACCAAGATGCTGCTGGTGGGGTGCAAGTCAGACCTGCGCACGGACCTCTCAACGCTGGTGGGACTGTCCAATCACAGGCAGGCACCGGTGTCATATGATCAGGTTGGCCTCACGCTCGCTTTTCCCAGCAGCCTTTGCTCTTCAGCATGTAAGGGTTGAGGTTTATTGTGATTAACCCAAAATTGGGTGGAGCTAACACATACGATCAATGACAGAACTATTGCTTGATGCAAAGTGATTGACACCTCAATGTAGCTCCACTCACTATGGGGTTTAAAACTCTCATTCTCCTGTTACTTGTTAAAGCGATGTTGACAAGCTTCCTTAAACACATATATGTTCTTTGAAACCTTGCTTGTGTACAACACTTGTGTACAACACAAGAAAAAAACTTGTTCCATTGTTGAAGGAATACTTAATGTATAAAACTGATGATTGGAGGGGAAGATTTGTTTCATTTAAGGGTTTAATTCTGGCAGTTAAAACAGGCTTCATATTGGATATGCTGTAAGCTTTCTTGAGGATTTTTCTTTTTTTAAATCACTAAATCTTTATAAAAGAACATTTTTAAGCCTTTCTCATTAACATAGCCTACATTACCCTGGCAGTCATTTTTACAATCAGTTTATAATCTTTCTATATAGTCCATATTAATATTTCATTCACGCTATTGGCTGACTTGTTTGCAGGACCATTAAGTTTCTGAATTGGTAATTTAATTAGTTCCATACCCATTACTGTTCCTCTTGCATCAGCACCTTAATATGAAATGATCAAGTGCAATGTCTTCATTAAGCTCACTATGGATTACACGTCAAAGAACATTGCCTGGCTCTTGCTTTTACGTCCAGTGCAAAATAGCTGATTGAGCATTGACCTTCCACATAAAGGTTCAGTCATTTTATTTCTGCACTTTATAATTGCTGCTTGTGTGGCTGTATGCAGCCTGTTGCCCTGGTCCTAGAGAGATGAACAGTGTTATGGGTCTTGTTTTTACTCCGCGCTTCCTTGATCAGTTGAAGCGGCTATTTTCTATGATAGAATTTGCCTGTCTTTGGTCTGAATTTGTTGCTGAAAAGTCGACCCATGCCTCTAATAAAAAATTCAGGAATGTAAATGTATCCAGGAATATCATCGTACACAAATATCTTTGCCTTCTGTTGATCGAGCTGTGTCCTGTAAAAAGCAATTCGAACATTGTCAGTTTAGAAAATGGCTGCCATCACTCTGATGTGGGCACCTCTGAATATGATTGGCTGAAATCTGGGGTGGGGCGAGTGGGGCGACATAGCTCAGGAGGTAAGACCGATTGTCTGGCAGTCGGAGGGTTGCCGGTTCAAACCTGGGTGTGTCGAAGTGTCCTTGAGCAAGACACCTAACCCCTAACCCCTAACTGCTCTGGCGAATGAGAGGCATCAATTGTAAAGCGCTTTGGATAAAAGCGCTATATAAATGCAGTCCATTTACAAATCTCCCAGTTTGGACTAAGGACCGCGATGCCTCTGCCCCGACAGGGTTCGCACATGGCCAAGCAGATCTCCGCCCCCTACATCGAGTGCTCGGCCCTGCAGTCGGAGAACAGCGTGCGCGACATCTTCCACCTGGCCACGCTGGCCTGCGTCAGCAAGGGCAAGAAGACCGTCAAGCGCCACAAGTCCTCCCGCTCCACCGCCAAGCGCATCTCGCACATGTGCAGTCGCCCCGACCTGACGTCCGTGGGGACGGACCTGCGCAAGGACAAGGCCAAGAGCTGCTCGGTCATGTGACGCGGGAACGCCCCGCCGACGCTTTGGGTTTTTGCGGACGCCCGGGGGAGACCGAGCGAGATGTTGAGGGGAACCCCCCTCAACGCACTCGAAGATGTGCTCAGCGGCAGTGACTGTGGCGGTGATTGGGGGGGGTGGGGGCGGGGTGCAGGGATGGGGATTTGGATTTGGATTTGGGGGGGGCGGGGGGGTGTCGTTTCTGCACTTTAAAAGCATTTGTGCTTCGCGTTGGGTTTGGGTTTACACACGCTGCGCAACCGGAAATGTGAGCCACTACACTGTGCCATGGGAAAAATATGAAGAAATGCGTAGAAGTGCCATGTCATGTTTGAGGTCCCAAGGGGGGGACCTCAAAGGCTTGTGAAACGGTTTGTCATGTGTCTGACTTGGGTCTCGCCTTCCTCCCCCACAACCTCGTGAGCGGTGGGGTGGGGTGGGGGGGGTTTGAAGCCATCTGTCAGTGTGTCCAAGTGGTCTGGAGGAAGTCAAGGTCACGTGTGTGGAATACAAGGCAAGGAAACTGTCACCAAAAGTTTTATTTATAATATCTTCAGAGAAAATGTTAAAAAAAAAAAAAAAAAAAAAACATTAAAAAAATGGCAGTGGCCTCCCCCCCCCGCCTTTTAAGGCTTGCTTTTTGGCGGGAGTGATGCTCTCTTCCTGGAAATGCTACAGCAGCTGATTTCTTGCAGTGAACCCCTGGCCCTTGCACTTCAGACGGGAGCGATGGATGGAAGTTTAACACAAAAAAAAACAAGCAAATCACTGTGGTTTTAAATCAGAAATTTTCTGGCTTTCCATTCACATGCCCTGTTGTTGTTGCTGCCAAAAACAATTTTGTCAGACAGAATTGGGGAGCTTCTCCTTTGCAACCAAAGCTGTTTGTGCAAGTCTGAAAGCCTTTTCATGTTTCTGAGCTTCTGCCGTTTTTCATGTACTGCTACAGCATCAAAGCATATCCTTCCCTCCTGATTTGTAACCAAAGAAAATCCTGACGGTGTTGTTGAAACCCCAGGACTTTGGCCGCTCTATGTTCGCATCTTCTATGGTTGCAGGGATCTTAAACAGGGTATTCTTTAATCACTTGGATTGTTCCCGTGTGTCGCCCCCCCCACACCCCGCCTGTCCCTGGGCATTTTTCGGCAGTGCTGTCGACACCAGTGCCTGACTAAACGCAGTTAACCTGTGCGCTCAGTCTTACCTTAGTTTAGGAGGTCAAAGGGGACGCCTGTACATAGAATGTGACGCACCTCATAGACGGTATGGACCCGAAGGCCCCCTGTCACATGATCGCTCGTGCTCCTTTGCGAGGATGGCTATGCAACGCATTCATTTTTTTTCCTTCTCTCCTGACAACCCCAGCAAGGGAATCAGAGGGAGAGAGAAAACCCAGGTCAGCTTAATTTACATTTCTATTTTTTTTTTTTTTTTTTCCCCCGATGGAACCACATCATCATGCTGCACTGCTTTTTACAAACTGGTTTATTTAAAAAAAAAAAAAAAAGAAAAAAAAAAAAAAAAAACCTTGCAAGTTGAATGGGCTGGGTACTGAAATGCAAGAACAGGTTGTGCAGTTGGCCTTTGCAGGTGGTTTACTCCACGCTGCAGGAGATGTTTCTGCTCTGCTTTCAGAACGGCGTATTGGTGTCCTCAAGGGCAGCATTATCAGCTAGCTGGCGCATGCATCTGTATTTATTTTTTATCCATTAGAAATTTGTTACGACAACAGTGTTAACTGTAGAACGTCGCCCCTTTTGAATGTTGAAGGCGTTTGTAAGTCTGTTCTGTTGATTTTTTTTTTCAGCAGTATTTATTGAACAGTGTATATATATATTTTTTTCTCTTTTTTGGAATAAATGCAGAATAAAACTTCATTGTCTTGGCACTTCAGTCTCTTGGACGGTTTATTTATTTTTGTTGAATAAGATTTGAGATTCACGCATCACCATAACATAGGACATCAGCACTTGTCACAGGGTTCTGCTCTGCAATTAAATGTAAAAAAAAATAAATAAATAATAGGGCTGTAATTTGTACACAATTCACCCACTACGGATGGAAATATCTTGTTCAAATACTTATGGACTGGATATAGTTAACACCCTCATCAAAAAAGTACTGCGTATGGTTTTAATTTTAATTGCAGGAAAGAGCATCTGGCTTTGTTTTGGCACTTGGAGGTCAGTCTAAAAGTATGTGGCATACATTGACAAAATCAAAATGAATGGATGGAAATTAATCATTAAAAAAAATCTTATTTCAGACCGCATTGGGGACAGCAGAATGTGAGAAATGGCACAGAAGGAACTACGTCTCGGCCCGGCAGGTATTCTCCATAGCTGATTAATTGGCCTCTTTTTTTAAAATCTGGTTTACACCCAAGAGGGATCCATTCTTTTTCGCCCACAATCCCCTTTTTTAATGCCACCCGAGGAGATGAATCACCAACGGTGACTGTACAAGTAGGGAGTAAAGACGTCATCCATTGCCAAGGCATAGAAATTTCTTTTTCGGTCTGAACCATTCGGCGAGAGAACATATGGAATGGTAACAATGACAACGGACTGCCCTTTCAGGGCCAATGTAGCATTCTGATCTGTGTGATGCAACGGCAAACACACACACACGGTACATTACAGGCATTAAGCAGACGCTCTTATACAACATTATACATAGCATCCATTCATACAGCTGGATACATGAAGCAATGCAGGTTAGGTACCTTGGCTCAAGGGTACAACAACAGTGTCCAACCTGGGAATTGACCCTGTGACCATTAGGTGACAAGACCAGTTCCTTACCCATTATAGTACACTGCCAGTTGAAAAGCAGCCAGCCTCCTGTCCACCCGAAAAATTATCAGTGAAAACAAGCCGCCTGCCCCCTTTCCCCGCACTGCTGGCATCTCCCAAAGAAAGAAAGAAAATTTTTTTTTCCCAGTACACCCTCTAATTTCCATAAGAAGTGCACGATATGGGGCCAAGTATCTTCCACAACAGTAAATCCATTCACCACAGATGTACTGTAGTGAATGCCTGAAAAAAGTAAATGTCATTAAATCAATCTACCCTCTTGCATTTTACAAGGTAACATCAATGGAAGTAGACCAAGGGTCTAATTAGAAGTTTGTTTGCCTTGCTCTGTGAGACAATTAAGTGTGTGGATAAAATGTGGATAAAAAATGTGCATGCACACTCCCCCGCCCCCCCTTTCCCAAACTGCATAGCACAGGCTTAATGAAGGATCACCGGCTTTTGGGAATCTTTCAGGGAGAAGGAATATCTTTTTTAACTTTGGAAGAGAAGTGGGCTGGTCTTTCAGAGTTCTTTCATGAGAAATAGTACGAATGGATTACGACAAATTAATTCCCCCCCCTATTAAAACAAGGAATATCACAAGCAACATGAGAAAACATGCTGGGGAAAAGAGAAAAGGAAAATTAATCTGAAAAGAAACTCCTGAAATTTCTAGGCCTTGCAATAACACGCGACTGCGCGGGAGTCAGAGTTTCAAGAATGCTTGAAATCCATCGAGGGAAAAACAACAAAGAAGAGGCTTGTACTGTATTATCTTCAGGTATTAAGTCAGAGAATGTTACGTGTAAGAAAAGTATTTTTATGAAAAAAGAAACAGACATATTTATTAATAAATATATTATAAATATCTTATAAAATCTATTGTAAATTTATTATACAGTAGCAAGGACAGTAGCTGTTTTATAACAGATTTTTGGAGGTATTTGTGCAGTTGGGAGTCCAGCTTCATACATTTGAGAACGGGATCTGTGTTCCTCGGTGAATTCCTGTGAGAAAAGGCTCTTGCGCCAACGCCCAAGGGCGTGTTACTGAATGCAGATTGGGATGTCGGGTATGCCATCCCGCCAAGGCACGGCTTGGCGAGGCAGCATGCCGCATACCTATACAGCACCGAGGGTTCGGCGCTTCCCGAGGTTTTCTACAGAAGCAACCGCAATGACGACAGACTCTCAGCCCTTAAGGACATTGACCTCTGTACCTTCTGACCTCATGTAAACAGACAGAGTTCACAAACAGCTGCACACGTTCACACAACAAAGCCCCAAACTTACGGGATTTTGTATTGTTTTCTTTCTTCTTTTCCCTGCCGATTGCATCATCGAAAACATTCCGGTACCACGATCAATAATTCTCCCCATTGGGCATTTAGCTGCATCTGCCAATTACAAAATCTGATGAAAGTAGCCAATTGCAGAGCACTAATACACAGGCAAAAGGACGTTGTAAAACGTTGTAGTTGCTGTTTTGGTTCTGTGTGGAATGGAAGTTAGTTTGCTGGCTAACTAATAATAATTGCCCAAAAATTAAAAATGTTGCTTTTGCAGTCACATAATCTTTGTTGGAAACTCATTTATATTTAATTCAAGTGCATTCTCTATCGTTTCTTGTGCAAACCCCACAGCACTGACATATGGCATCAATGACGGACTAGACGGCTAACTATCCGCCTGCTTCACTAGCTACCTAGCTATTATTTGGATGTTTACAACAGTGCACTAACTAGCAACCTTCTGTGCTGGCAATTTATCATTGAAACTAAAAATACTGAACAATAGCTAGCTAGCTAGTGACATGAACTATAGCTGTTTTTATTTATTTATTTTGAGTTTCTGCCGCTACATTCTAATGCTACTACGAGCGATTCCACTTCTGCTGGCTTTCCAATTAGTAGGCCTACACCAAACACAATGGGACAGCAATGCCTTTATATCGACGGACAAGTCGGATCTTGTCAGGAAGCTGGAATTCGAGTACAGCCTGTGTGACAGGTGACGCTTCTGGTAGGAGGAAGAAGACCTTCGAGGGTAAGACACATTTTATTTATATCATGGTGGTGGTATATTTTGCATAGTCTAATATGCTAGTGGTGATGCTTTGCTGTGCCTTCGGTTTTGTCGGTGAAAATGAGTAGGCCAGTCAGTGCATGTTTTAAGCAAGTCACCATGCTGTTGCTCGATTGGATAAAAATTAAGCTGGGCGGATCTGAGTGGATTTGTTGGTGCAAACCGCGCTAATTACTATCTCTCAATGTGGAGGCAGTCGTGGTTAATACATCAGTCAAAAGGAATGTGCATCTCAGAGAATGACTACTGCACAACTAAAAAAAAAAAACTGTTCACTTTACCCATGTTTATTATTATTTTCGAAATGAACACGGTCACAAATAGGTTTTGAGACAGGCTACTAGTCTGGTTTCGATGTTCGCCAGGTGGGAGAAAATTGATCTTTTTTTTTTTTTTTTCGTTCCGGTCAGCAGGTCAGTTTCTCACCGTTCCTCTTTTTCCACTTTAATGTCTATTTTCTACCCCGCCTCCCCAACCTGACCAACAATAGCAGCACACCGCTTGTGACAGAAATGGGAATAAGGTATCCATTAAGTCCAGTGCCCTACAATGCCAATGCCCGTCAGTGCGTCAGTAGGTCAGACACCAGAGTCAGTAAAATGATGGGAGTTTTAGAGAGAGAGAGAGAGAGTGGGGAGTTAGAGGGCAGGCCTGTGTCAGTGTCACATCCCCAGACGCCGCAGTCAGTAAATTCTGGGAATTTTAGAGAGAGTGGGGTGTAAGAGGGCAGTGGTGAGGGCAGGCCTACTACAGCAGTGTCACATCCCAGAGGCCAGTCAACTCTGACACGCGTGACAGTCATGGAATGTAGTTTGGGCTTTTTCCATGCCGCAACAATGCGATTCGTGGTGCTGTGGAGGACAATGCAGGGAAAATCACCCATTCAATGGAGGACAAAGACACAGCCAATGGGCTGGGAGGGGAATACGGCGAATATGGAGGCGGGGCGACACAAAACATTCCTGCGCTCATCAGGTAGTCAAACAAGGATGCTAATTAAAAAAAAAAAAAAAAGAAAGATGAATTCCTTACGCTACAAATATTTTGAAAGATAGAATGACAAGCTGGGCTATACGGTAGGTTTTGGTATCCTGGAATTCTGAAGACTTCAAGCTCAGTCTGCTTTGCACTAATAAACTGCACGAGGAGAAAAAAAATGTTTTAAAGTCCAGGAATAAATGGTGTTTCTTAGCAACAGAATGATTATGAACAACTAAGAAGAAGAAGAAGAAAAAAATACGTTCATAGTCAGGAGGACCCTGACCTGTGAGAAACACGATTGTTAATTTACAAGCAGAAGCTTCCCCCTGGTCATTGTGTATTGATCTGCAGAAGAAAGAATAGGTTTCCAAATTCCACTTGTGCTCTTGGGAAATTAAAGCTGGTTGTCTTTGTTGATAGCCAAATAGACCTACTGAAGACCAGAAACTACACAAATGAGCTGTATAGAAGAACAGAGAACAATGTGTCTGTGTCATTTAAAAAAGAGTGCATTTCATTTGATCATAAATAACTTTCATAAATCAGTTACCCAGCTAGTACAAAAGCTACAACTGTCCAGCTATGTTGTCAATGGGTCCAGATAATACATACGTATACCTTTATACTTCTTTTCTTTTTTCTTTTTTCTAGGAACATATCATATTGTCAACAGCACTTACAATTTTGAGTATTTTCCAAAACAAAAAGCATTTTAAACTCCTTTTTGGTGATTTCAAGTTATTTAATTGCACAAAAATACAGCACAGCTCCCCGCTGAACATCTACCAGTCATGGCAAGAACAGAATCTTTGAAAGATACCGTCTTACTTCAGTAACTGTCTTACATTCCTCCTCCATGTCAATTTCATTCCTGAAAGTAACACGATGTAGTTTCGGTGTGATGCAACAGACCTGTTTAAGCAAGCTGAACTCCGGCTCACATGCATTCTTTGTGCTTCTGTGAATGCAGGTCATGAGTAATGCTCTCTCTGTGCAATAGGCAAGCCTCAACATAGAAACATTCGGAGGCTATCAACAAACACAGATACTGTATGATGGAGAATAATTGTTTAAATCAATCATTACGTACTAAAAGCAGAATATATATATATAATTTAAAAAAAAAATATTCTGCTGTTAATATGTAATGAGTGAATTAAACAATGATTCTCCATCATATATATATATATATATATATATAGTCATAATGATTTTATTTGATAGATTCCATATGTGTTGGTAGAGGGTTTGGATGGGTGGAAAGGTGGATAGGAGGGAAGGTGGTGCTGAGGTGTAGAGCAGTGAAGAAGAGCTTCCTCAGTCTTGTTCAGTTGGCATTCCTCAGCTGCACCCAGTACTCTCTGTAAAACACATTTACTGCACATTTATTATCATGTGCATTTAGTTATGTGTCTAAAAACAGAACGTCTGTGATGTATTTAATTCAGGCAGTTCAATTATTTACAAGGGTTAATAAGAGTTGCATACGGTTTAATTAAGTTGATTAGACATGATACTTTCATTCTTGTGCCCTCTTGAGGGTGACTAGGAGATATCTTGAATACATACAGAATAGAGAAACAACAAAGCCAGCTCTCGCAGGTGAGAATGAATGAGGCTAACATGTTTCTGCATCTTCAATGCAAATAGCTGGCTCTGGTGGAACCAATTAACTTTTACAGTATAATATTTATTGTGTGGGCAGGCTGGGGTAGTGGCTGGGGAGCAAATGTGATGTTTCCTTCAAGTGTGAAATTATGATTACTGAAATATTAAACTGATTTATTACCTTTATTTCTATCACAATATTTTCCTCAGAATGTCTTGCACTTGTTTCAGAATCGACAGCACGGGCTCTTGGGTGCAATTTCAAGCATCATTTGTTCCTACATTCACCTCAGGTTAATACTCTGTAGAACTGGTTAATGGGCCCTTGGCATCTCAGCTATAAAATTCCATCCATCCGTCATCTATACCAGCTTAACCTGAGCAGGGTCACCTGGGGGTGCCGGGGCCTATCCCAGCATGCATTGGGCGAGAGGCAGGAATACACCCTGGACAGGCCGCCAGTCTATCGCAGGGCACATGCACCATTCGCTCACCGTTCACTTACGCAAGAGTCGGAGTCTCCAGTTAGCCTACCTGCATGTCTTTGGTCTGTGGGAGGGGACCAGAGTACCCGGAGAAAACTCACACAGACACGGGGAGAACTTGCAAACTCCACACAGAAAGGCCCAGGCCCGGGATTTGAACCCGGGACAGTGCTACCCACTGCACCACAGTGCCGCCCTCTGTAAAAGTCCTTATATAATAAAGCAGCAACGTAAAAACAACAACAACAAAGGCTCAAATACACTGCTATTAGTCTTGGCTTTGGAAAATTGTACACACATCCGTACGTACAGTTCTCCACCCGGTCGTACTCTGTCCAAAAACTCCCTATCCGATTACCACAAAGCAAAACAGTTGTAAATTATTTGTGCTCTTGCGGCGTTTTAATTGGAGGACTCGGGGGAGTACTCTGTATGGCCAGCATGGGATCAGTACGTCAGTTACTGTTACCGTGAAGTTTTCGGGAACCCACCTGCCGTTTTTAAGGGTTAAAGCTGCTGCTGTGTGTGATGCCAGCCCTCGCCTCAAGGCCTGTGGCAGTCTTCAGCACGCTCAGTCTCCACAGCTGCACACCACTCTCGTTAGCTTATTAGCTTATTAGCACTGCCTTTCATAACGCAATCCCAGGGTGTAGGACATCCGTGTGACACATTCCGAGTCTCTTCCAAAAAAAAAATCCTACCTCAGTTTATCTCGGGCCAAGGGGCCCGCCCGTTCCCAGAAGCACATTTCGTGGTTTTTCGCTTGGCGAAAGGACAGCTGCGAGCCGGAATTCACGTTTTATTTTTTAAAAAGAAAGATCGAGTGTTTTTGTGGAATTCCTTGATTGCCCAGACTGTCTGGGAAGTCAGTGTGTGAAGCTGATTCACTTTGAAGGACTTTAACCTCAGTAAATATTAACTCAGTTAATATGGGGAAAACAGCAAACCGTAAATAGAATATATTATTCAGATTAGACTGGAAATGCACACTTTGTTTGACCCTTGAGTGTCAGAGTGCCAAATGCAGTGCCTTCACGTACTGAAAGAGGTGGCATGTTTAAACAGAATTTAGGACATAGCAGAGAGCAAATATATGTATTAACTCAACTGTTTTAAAAATGTAAAAATAGGAATTTCTCACAATGACCTTAAATCATTGGCTGTTGAAATTTCAGTTACAGATCATGATTTCTCCCAGCATGCAAAGCACGGGGATACATTGATTGCCATTGCCTTGACCACCACTGCGTGCTTCAACTGATGTTCAGTCGTGCGATGACACACAAGGCCTACAGTGTTCGCAGAGACAAGTGATATTTACCTCTCAGTCAGGTCCTACGGTTATGATCCTGTTACAGCTCTGTTCCGGTCTGTTCTGGTCTAGTATCAAATCCAGATCGTGCCGGTTCTGATACGTAAGTGGCAGCCACACTGCAGGGGATTGCCCGCAGTGCGCTTGCTCATGTCGAGGGAGAAGTGTTCTCCTGCAGTTCATGTCTGTATTGAGCCCGGCTTTGCTGACTGCAGTATGAAAAAGAAGCAATGTCATGACATCATATGTTTCCATGGAGATCATGCCTGCGCAGTTGATATTGTTCACTGCAGCAATGGGTGGATACAGTTGGACTGCAATTGGGCAATCCAAATTGGGAGCAATAAAAATTAAATTAAAATAAAATGATGCCCCATGGTGACGCATGGTAATGGTAATGTGTAAAACACAATAAGCAAAACTCAATTTCACTGCCTGTCCCAGGACCCTGGATCACACAACTGAAGTGTGAAGTAGGCAGCAGCAGGAGTCGCGGGTACCACACTCACAAAGATTGATCGCCAAGCGGATTTTTCAATTTATTTCAGGTTTTACTCGACCGCGCCAAGTCGTCGCTCACCGACGTCAGGAGTCCCACCTCAACAAAATGAGCCTTTAGATCGTTCGCGTCAACGTCAAAGCGGCACGTCCTCTGCTCCTCCTTGCCCGTTTCGGCTACGTCGTAGCATAAAAACACGGGAAATACCCATTTCTGATTTGTTCAGTGCCATTAACTCCGCGCGCTCCCAGGACGGTGTCTGGAATCTGGGCTCAGCTGTGCATTTGCCGGGGCGAGCACAGAGGCACGGGCAAAAGCGTGTCAGTCATGTGCCATCAGTCCCGTCGTCCATGTTTAACGGGGCTCGGGGGACAAAGCAGAGCTCGGTTAAGAGGCTCTGTTTGAATCCGTTTCTGATTTACGCACACGCGTGGTCTCCATGTTGTTCTGGGGTTACACTGAGACGGGGCATTGCAGTCCCGTTGGCATCCGGAAGAGTGCGGCTGTGCAGCCGTGTGTACGCACCCATTTATTTACAGCGGACTCCAGCTTCACTGTCGCCGTGGTTACTGCTACATGCTAACACGCTAACTCCCTCTGCCGGGTCACTGAGAAGCCACGGCTTTCAGCTTCGGCTCAGATTTCACACTTAGACTGCAGACTCCATGACAGCGGTGGTCAGTGTATTATTTTATGGTTAGGGCATGGTGGGCTAAGGAAGGGCCTTGTCATGGCTTGGCTCACTGTAACAATCCCCTCACCCCCCCCGCCCTCCCTCCCCCCATCAAAAAAAGCAATATTGAATATGACTGTCTGCTTCCTTAGGATCAAAGGTCCATATCCAAATGATTACTGCAACATGTCACTTTACCATGGCCTTAACGTTCAAAGTGCTTATTAATGTGCATGTAACAATAACGTTAGGATGGAGTGTAGCACAGTGGGTAAGGAACTGGGCTTGTAACCGAAAGGTCGCAGGTTCGATTCCCGGGTAAGGGCACTGCCGTTGTACCCTTGAGCAAGGTACCTAACCTGCATTGCTTCAGTACATATCCAGCTGTATAAATGGATACAATGTAAAAATGCTATGTAAAAGTTGTGTAAGTCGCTCTGGATAAGAGCGTCTGCTAAATGCCTGTAATATAATATATAATATACTAAACACATGAAACATTTTTATGTACTGTAGGTGTGATTGTTTCATTGCAAGAGCATCAGAGAGCTGAGAATGTGGAAGTTGCAGATGGTTTCTATGGAGATTTTGAGGCGTGGGATATGCACAGTATGACTACCATCCTACCGCAGGCTAGCCAGTACAAATCTTGAAGGAACTTCAGCGAAAGCCAAAATTCTCCACTGCTGAACGTAAGAGTTTAACAAAGGTGTGGGCGGACGCTTACTCAGTACATTTGGGAGAAATAAATCCAGCAGAGCCTCTGTTTCTGAAACCGAGTTCCATCACGAATACATCGAACGTTGTTATGGGTCGGCAAGAAGAGAAAACGTCTTCTCAGTGTGAGCAGCTCCGAGCTCTGTTCTAAAGCAATGCCACCCAGTGTTTCCTAAATTATTTTCCAGCAATGAGCTGCTGTGTGTTCAGATGGGGCCTCAGTGAACAGCAGTGTTTGACTGTGTGAGAACAGAGCACACCTAGATCAATGGAAATGGCCGGTGGGACTCTGTTCCTCTAAATCCTCGTGCTTGTGGGGAACCAGTCATGCACAGCTGTGCTCCTGAGAGGAGCTGTGAAATGGGCTGTTTTTGGACAAACCCTTGAGCCCTTTTGCCAAAAAAAAGACATATTTAAAAAAATGTTCTTCCAGTACTTTTGTGGCTTGTTGATGGAGTGGAGTGACAGGACTTAAAAGCTGTGGCAGGATTTGTGGGGGGGCGACACAGCTCAGGAGGTAAGAGCGGTTGTCTGGCAGTCGGAGGGTTGCTGGTTCGATTCCCCGCCTTGGGCCTGTCGAAGTGTCCCTGAGCAAGACACCTAACCCCTAATTGCGCCCAATGAGCTGATTGGTACCTTGCATGGTAGCATTTCAACGTGAATGTGTGTGTGAATGGGTGAATTGAGAGGCATCAATTGTAAAGCGCTTTGGATAAAAAATAAATGTAGTCCATTTACCATTTTATTTTGATCTTATGCAGATGCATTGTACAGCATGCATACCATGCATTCTTGGTACGTGGCGGATAAGGGCTACCTTTGTGTAACATGTCAATCAAAACACCAGCGTGTAACTGGCAATTCTCTCATCGTCTTATTCACACACAACTGGTGTAAGTTATTGTATTCAGCTAGGAAACAGGACATATGTTTTATGCAATGTTTTGGCGCATAGGTTCGGGCCCCTGTGGTGTAGTATCTTAGCAACCGGTTGTGATCTGATTAGACATGCTTCGCTAGGGAAAACGGTATAAAAGTACATTTGTATGGAACAGTATATATATATATATGGGTGACAGTATCAGTATGTAGATATTAGCATTTTTTAAAATGTTTCAGCTACATTATTTTATTTATTTGTTGTTTTGCTGTAAAGATGTCGTAAAACATGTCGTTAAAAACAGTAGGCTTAGTTATGGATGTAGCCTACAGGATGGGGTTCTTGTTTTTCATTAAAAGACACAGGCCACCGGGGAGAAGCGGTCTTCAAGTGGCATACAGTAGCAGTGGCTTACGACAACCCAGCTGAGCTGCTCCTAGCGCTGTTAATTAATAAACGCGTCTGCCGGTCTGTCGAGAAATGCGTTAAAACGCGCGTTTCATTGTGCGCGAGAAATAACCCTTCATTGTGCTCCTCCGTTGGATCCCGCCGATTTTAAGTGGGACCCGGTTGGCGGTTATACCGTGAGGCAAGTATTTCCAGTTTTTCAACACTGGGAGGTGTGACTCATTCCTGTTTAATTTAATGCTCAACTTTTGGCAACGAACCACCAGCTTTTCCCTGTATTAACCTGGGGTTTTCCATGACATACCAACAACTGAAAAAAGAATCTTCTGAATATTATATTATCAACTTCAAGACAGATACATTTTTGTATACAATACAGTTATGCGTGGATTTCCAAATAGGGTATTTGGTTTTTTTTTGTATTTTTTTAAAACCCATAAATATAGGTTGTTAATCTAATGAATGGACTCTCCTTACTGCATGGCAGTAGATCTTCTTAAAAAGATGAGGATTGATGTTCCTTTTATATGAAGCTGCAGCCTATCCCAGCATTCACTGGGCGAGAGGCAGGAATACACCGTGGACCACTCCCAGTAAAGCACACTTGAATTTGAATTTGATGGTGAGAAAAGAATTATGTTTCTGACCTGCCGTTTCTCGGAGGTGAACCTGCATTTAAAATAACTCCAGTGCCAGGCTCCCCGTGGGTAGCAATGCCAATTTGCTGAGCAGGGGGCCCCCCAATGCTGCCACTCTCCACTCTTACCCCCCCCCCCATCTCCTGTCACCATATGCTGTGCTCCTGTGCCGGCTCAGCCTGGCCCCTGGGCCCCGCTCCTCCACTGGCCATCTGGCCCCCAAGCATCGCCGCCGTCCCGCGGCACTCCTGTGCTAAGTAAAGGGGCACCAGCTCGTACCCTGTGTCTCCGGCAGCCCCTCAGACGGCCTTAGACTTGGCCAGGCCTCTGGCCCCTAAAACAGAGCCAGACCCGTCAGCTCTTATCCACAGGGGCCCTTTTGTCTGTTTGTTTTGATGGCGCCACTGGAGAGGGAACACTGCTTGCCAATGGCAGGAGATCCCCCTCAAGCCAAAAATCAAATTAGCCCACGGGCAGGTTGGACCAAAGCCATGGCCCCAAAAGCTGGCCCTATCACACCCCCCACCCCCCACCTAATTTCTTTCATATTAGGAGCAATCCCCTTTACTACCTATCTGCAATTGAGATGGGAAGGACACAGTGACACCTAGAGGCTTGTACATCTTCCTGTAGGTTCTCCCCCCCCCCCCCCCATAGCCTGAAGCTACTTCTTTTTTGTAATAAATATGTGATTTTCATAATTTTCAAATTTAAAAAAAATGTTTTAGAAGACATTTAAAAATGAACGACCTGCTTATTTCACATTGTCTGAAAACGAAAACACGTTCCTCACTTTTCTGTGCTGTAATTAATTAAAAATGAATCTGGGAGGACAAACAAACCTCAGGACCCCCCTCCCCCACCCCCCATAGCTGTAGCTATTGTAGGGGCCAGACCCTGCCGGGGCAGAGACACTGTACAATGAGGAAGGAGCAAGAGGTGGAACTGGGAGGACAGTATGTGATGTCTCCTCTTCTCCCTCAGCCTGTTGGGGAACACACAGGAATAATTATCTCTCCCACAGGCTTGCTGTATTTAAATCACTGACAATAAACGACAAGCTCTATTGTATAAATCGCCATCTCTTATTTAACAGCGTGGGCCAGTCAGCTTAAACGAAGAATTTATAAAACAGGTCTTGTGTACTGTGTACTGTGTACTGTGTACTGTGTACTGTTTGGGGTCATTTTGTGCCCTCGTTTTGAGAACGGAAAGAGATGCGGACATTGAGGAGTCCTTTCTGACTGATAATATAAAGAATAGACTCCCTATACATCCCTATACACTGGGTAAAAGTGTGTGGCAATAGGCACAGGGATTAAATGGCCTTTGCTTCACCCCTTGTGGAGAAAGAATATCATTTTATTTTTCTGCAATGAATAAACTATTGCATTTATTTCATGTTGGATAAACAGCCTGTTGTTAAGAGCCGAGGAAATAATTAGATGTTATTCTGAGCACATTTTGTAGCTGACATTTGACATTTTTTTGCGACCGTTTTATGTCAGTACTCTCCTGTATCGACCTATTATCCTCTGTAGTTAGTTCGTGTTTTAAAATGATTAATTTCGGCGAGGTCGCGAAAATGAATGGAAGTGAACTGGGAACCGGAGAACCGTGGGAGGAACGACACTGCGGTTAACAGTCAACCGAGACGTCTGATGTTGCTAGTATTCATGCTACGCAAACGCAATGGGGGAAGCTCCACAAAATGACTCGTGTTATACCAAAGTAAAATATCCCTCTAATGAGTCATTATGATCATGAAGTGGCTAATTTCAATATGTTGTCATTTTCATTTGGCCCTAGTTGCATTATAAAATTTTGTTTGGTTTATTTATTTATTTATTTATTTTAAAGACAATGAAAAAATGTATTAAAAAGTTTATCACATACAGTGCCCTCCAAAATTATTGTCTTAATGAACGAAGAAGGCTGAAGTAATTGAAGAAGGATGAAGTAATTTAAAATATTACTAGTACTGCGCCATATTGTAATTCTTAAATGTGGAATATATTTATACTTTAATAATAATTCAAAAGGAATCAACTAAAATGAGAGGTTTCTCAAACTATAAATGTGTTTCCCCAGAAAGTTAACATCCCTGCTTTGTGTACCCTCTTTTACAAGGACCCTTCTTCTAGAGATTCTAGATTCTTACTGCACGGAACACTGAGGGTGCGACAATGGTGCGGTTCTCTCATGTTAGCATTCCACTACTAGTTCATATCATTTGCTTACTCTGTCAGTTGTCAGGTCCTGTCACATTCGAAGACCTTCCATAGCCCTTGGTAGCCTCTAGTCCTGTATTGGTCCATAATTACATTTATTTGTATTTGTTTATTTAGATTTTTAAGGCCTTTAGACTGGAACATTTGCCCTCCTTGTTTTCTCCAATTATTTAATGTGTATGAGGAAACATGTGGGTGTGAGTTCTTAGCAGGAAGTTGTTCTGTAAATCAAAATATTAAATTAACCGAGCAATTAAGCAAATTGACTTGCTCTTTTGATTGCTTTTTTTTGTTTTGTTTGGATATTAATGAGGTATGAAAGAGCAGATGTTGTCCGACGGAAATTATAGCAATCGAGGTAATGCAGCATTAGGAGGAAATTATCAAATGATCTGCTTATTTCTGTTCATCTCATGCAACAAAAAATATTTCATTGTGAGTGAGAGAGTGCAACATGAAAACACCTGAGTGTCCAGTAGAAATGCAGTGTAGTGTAATGGCTACAGAGTTGGGCTTGTAACCTAAACGTTGCAAGTTCAATTCCCCGGTAGGACACTGCTGTTATACCCTTGAGCAAGATACTTATCCTGCATTGCTCCAGTATATATCCAGCTGTATAATTACAATGTATCTTGCTCGGGATAAGAGCGTCTGCTAAATGCCTGTAATGTAAATTAACAATATTTTTATTTTGTGCATTTCTATTGGTTTAACATTTCTATTGATGAATGCTTCAGAGGCTTTAGTTATTGTGATAACTAGTCTATGCTATTCATGGTGACTTTGTTCCCTCCAACTTGACATCTGAGGGATGAATAGGTCTTTTATTGGTGTTGCAACCCGTAGTCTGATTGGAATTGCATCAGATTTGCATGATTCAGAATTCAATTCACTTCTGGTTTTGTCCAATCAGGACAGTCAGTGAAGGAGGACAGATAGTTATGTTGGGGTTTTTTTGAATGGGAAAATGTTCCTCTAGCCCAGGGGTCCTCAATCTTATCCAGAAAGGGCCGGTGTGGGTGCAGGCTTTTGTTCCAACTGAGCAGTTACACACCTGATTCTACTAATCAACCACTAGAGTAGTCTTTGCTAAGGACCTTGATTAGTGGAATCAAGTGTGTCACTGCTTGGCCGGAACAAAAGCCTGCACCCACACCGGCCCTTTCTGGGTAAGATTGAGGACCACTGCTCTAGCCTGTCCAGGCTGTCTAAGTTTGCTAGCCAGGCACATAGACTAGGCTGTCATTTTCTAGGATGGCAGCTGGCTGGGCTGCCTGGTTAGTTAGTTATGTGTCTAGTTGGCTATCTCAACATCTGTTTAAACATCTGGCAACCAAGGGTAGGGTAATGTAACATGGAAGGGCATTGTCGATAATCTGATAATGATAATTTCCAAATACAGGGTTTAGAGAGGGATGTAGGGCCAGCTCATGAGTACAGGGGGAGAAGGATGGAGGCTTGGCTGCCCAGAAACACAGACAGGTTGTGAATCCAATGTAAGTAGTATTAGTAAGCCAGTGAAAGGTGACAAAGAGTGGCACCCTTCTGCGTGCAGCTCTGGGACCCCAGGCATGCAGGAACAATGCGGCAGCAGGGCGGCGTAATGTGTAAAGAACTGGTCTTGTAACCTGAAGGTCACGGGTTCGATTCCTGAGTTAGGACCCTTTTTTTTTTTTTTTAGTTTTTTTGTTTGTTTGTACTCTTGAGCAAGGTACTTAACCTGCATTGCTATTCTTCAGTATATATCCAGCTGTATAAATAGATTCAATGTTAAATGCTATGTAAAAAGTTGTGTAAGTCGCTCAGGGTAAGAGCGTCATCTAAATGGTTGTAATGTGATGTAATGAACCTAAATGTGGGCTACTTACAGGGGCACAGGCCAGGAACTGGGAGGAAATTATTTGTATAATGTTGTTGAACAGCAAAAAAAAAGGACCATGTCACCACTGTGATGCTCTATACTATAGACTGCCCTTTACTGTAAATGGAAGGTTGTCATGTAATGGCAAAATTGTTTTATAGAACTTTGGTGACATCAAGTGGACAAAAGCCAGTGCACCATGCTTGAAGCATGATTATTCAAATAAAGGTTTTCATTGTTATTTCAATAACTCTATTTTGTACATGAGGAATCTTCTACAGTCTGATGTCCAAAATGTGAAAAAAATGGGAAAATTCCAATTATGATATTTCTTCATTGATATTGTGTCAGGAATTCAGCCTGATTCTCTTCGTTTATTTCTTATTTTTTATTTTTTTATTTTCGGTTTACTTTGTTTCGTTTGCGTTTGTGTTTTCTGTGTTCGTGTGCGTTGGTTATTTTTTCCCCCTTAGGTTCCTGGTTCCTGCCCACGCCCCGCCCCAGTCCCGCCTGTTACCTCATCATCAATCAAGCCTCCACAAGCCATCTTCACCTGCGTCCCATCATCCACTCATTACTGTTGCTATTTAGTTTCTGTTAGCACTTTAGTTTTTGGGCCAGATCGTGCCTCTGTTCTTCTGAGTAGCCTTTCGAGCCTTTCTAGTGTGTTGTCTTTCCCCGGTTTCGACTTTTTGCCAGTTCTGTTTTTGACTACGAGATTAGCCTGCCTGCTCTGCCCGTAGATTTGGATTTTCGACTCTCGCCTGTATTTTCTGACCTGTTCCCGGCTCCTGTTTTGTACCTCTGCCTGATTGTGTTGATTTCCTGGATTTTGACCCTTGCCTGTACCCTGACTTCGAGACTGCCTCTGATTCTGTACTTTGGAAATAAATCGCCACGTCTTTTTAGCTCTGGTCTGCTTCTGAGTCCTACCCCAGACCCTGACATATTGAAGCACAATCATATTAATTCAAAGACCCTGCTGCAATAAATCAGTAAAAATGTATTTGAAGACATTTATGATGAAAAACATTTTATATGGAGAATCATAAAAATATATAAGACTATAGTCTTATGTCCAAAATGTGAAAAAAATGGGAAAATTCCAAATATGATATTTTTTCATTGATATTGAAGCACAATCATGTTTATTCAAAGACCCTGCTGCTATAAATCAGTAAAAATGCATTTGCAGGCATTTATAACAATAAAACATTTTATATGGAGAATCATAAAAATACATAAGACTATAGTCTTATGTCCAAAATGTGAAAAAAATGGGAAAATTCCAAATATGATATTTCTTCATTGATATTGAAGCACAATCATGTTTATTCAAAGACCCTGCTGCTATAAATCAGTAAAAATGTATTTGAAGACATTTATGATGAAAAACATTTTATATGGAGAATCATAAAAATACATAAGACTATAGTCTTATGTCCAAAATGTAAAAAAAATGGGAAAATTCCAAATATGATATTTTTTCATTGATATTGAAGCACAATCATGTTTATTCAAAGACCCTGCTAGCTGCTATAAATCAGTAAAAATGCATTTGCAGGCATTTATAACAATAAAACATTTTATATGGAGAATCATATAAATACATAAGACTATAGTCTTATGTCCAAAATGTGAAAAAAATGGGAAAATTCCAATTAAGATATTTTTTCATTGATATTGAACCACAATCATGTTTATTCAAAGACCCTGCTGCTATAAATCAGTAAAAATGTATTTGAAGACATTTATGATGAAAAACATTTTATATGGAGAATCATAAAAATACATAAGACTATAGTCTTATGTCCAAAATGTGAAAAAAAGGGAAAATTCCAAATATGATATTTTTTTATTGATATTGAAGCACAATCATGTTTATTCAAAGACCCTGCTGCTATAAATCAGTAAAAATGTATTTGAAGACATTTATGATGAAAAACATTTTATATGGAGAATTATAAACGTACATAAGACTATAGTCTTATGTCCAAAATGTAAAAAAAAATGGGAAAATTCAAAATATGATATTTTTTCATTGATATTGAAGCAAAATCATGTTTATTCAAAGACCCTGCTGCAATAAATCAGTAAAAATGTATTTGAAGACATTTATGATGAAAAACATTTTATATGGAGAATCATAAAAATACATAAGACTATAGTCTTATGTCCAAAATGTGAAAAAAATGGGAAAATTCCAAATATGATATTTTTTCATTGATATTGAAGCACAATCATGTTTATTCAAAGACCCTGCTGCAATAAATCAGTAAAAATGCATTTGCAGGCATTTATAACAATAAAACATTTTATATGGAGAATCATATAAATACATAAGATTATAGTCTTCTGTCCAAAATGTGAAAAAATGGGAAAATTCCAAATATGATATTTTTTCATTGATCTTGAAGGACAATCATGTTTATTCAAAGACCCTGCTGCTATAAATCAGTAAAATTGTATTTGAAGACATTTATGATGAAAAACATTTTATATGGAGAATCATAAAAATACATGACTATAGTCTTATGTCCAAAATGTGAAAAAAATGGGAAAATTCCAAATATGATATTTTTTCATTGATATTGAAGCACAATCATGTTTATTCAAAGACCCTGCTGCAATAAATCAGTAAAAATGTATTTGAAGACATTTATGATGAAAAACATTTCATATGGAGAAACATAAAAATACATAAGACTATAGTCTTATGTCCAAAATGTGAAAAAAATGGGAAAATTCCAAATATGATATTTCTTCATTGATATTGAAGCACAATCATGTTTATTCAAAGACCCTGCTGCTATAAATCAGTAAAAATGCATTTGCAGGCATTTATAACAATAAAACATTTTATATGGAGAATCATAAAAATACATAAGACTATAGCCTTATGTCTAAAATGTGAAAAAAATGGGAAAATTCCAAATATGATATTTTTTCATTGATATTGAAGCACAATCATGTTTATTCAAAGACCCTGCTGCTATAAATCAGTAAAAATGTATTTGAAGACATTTATGATGAAAAACATTTCATATGGAGAAACATAAAAATACATAAGACTATAGTCTTATGTCCAAAATGTGAAAAAAATGGGAAAATTCCAAATATGATATTTCTTCATTGATATTGAAGCACAATCATGTCTATTCAAAGACCCTGCTGCTATAAATCAGTAAAAATGTATTTGAAGACATTTATGATGAAAAACATTTCATATGGAGAATCATAAAAATACATAAGACTATAGTCTTATGTCCAAAATGTGAAAAAAATGGGAAAATTCCAAATATTATATTTTTTCATTGATATTGAAGCACAATCATGTTATCAAAGACCCTGCTGCTATAAATCAGTAAAAAGTATTGAAGACATTTATGATGAAAAACATTTATATGGAGAATCATAAAAATACATAAGACTATAGTCTTATGTCCAAATGTGAAAAAATGGGAAAATTCCAAATATGATATTTTTCATTGATATGAAGCACAATCATGTTATTCAAAGACCCTGCTGCTATAAATCATAAAAATGCATTTGCAGCATTATACAATAAAACATTTTATATGGAGAATCATAAAATAATAAGACTATAGCTTATGTCAAATGTGAAAAAATGGAAAATTCCAAATATGTATTTTTCATGATATTGAAGCACATCATGTTATTCAAAGACCCTGCTGCATAAATCAGTAAAAATGTATTTGAGACATTTATGATGAAAAACATTTATATGGAGAATCATAAAAATACATAAGACTATAGTCTTATGTCCAAAATGAAAAAAAATGGGAAAATTCCAAATATGATATTTTTCATTGATATTGAAGCACAATCATGTTTATCAAGACCTGCTGCATAATCAGTAAAATGTATTTGAAGACATTTATGATGAAAAACATTTATAGGAGATCATAAAAATACATAAGACTATAGTCTTATGTCCAAAATGTGAAAAAATGGGAAAATTCCAAATATGATATTTTTCATTGATATGAAGCACAATCATGTTTATTCAAGACCTGCTGCATAAATCAGTAAAAATGATTGAAGGCATTTATAACAAAAACATTTATATGGAGAATCATAAAATACATAAGACTATAGTCTTATGTCCAAAATGTGAAAAAAATGGGAAAATTCCAAATATATTTTTCATTGATATTGAAGCACAATCATGTTATTCAAAGACCTGTGCAAAATCAGTAAAATGATTGAACATTTATGATGAAAAATTTATATGGAGAATCATAAAATACTAAACTATAGTCTTAGTCCAAAATGTGAAAAAAATGGAAAATTCCAAATGAAAGTTGATATTGAAGCACAATCATGATTATTCAAAGACCCTGCTGCTATAAATCAGTAAAAATGCATTTGCAGGCATTTATAACAATAAAACATTTCATATGGAGAATCATAAAAATACATAAGACTATAGCCTTATGTCTATAATGGGAAAAAAATTGGAAAATTCCAAATATGATATTTCTTCATTGATATTGAAGCACAATCATGTCTATTCAAAGACCCTGCTGCTATAAATCAGTAAAAATGTATTTGAAGACATTTATGATGAAAAACATTTATATGGATAACATAAAATACATAAGACTATAGTCTTATGTCAAAATGTGAAAAAATGGGAAAATTCCAAATATATTTCTTCATTGATATTGAACACAATCAATGTTATTCAAAGACCCTGCTGCTATAAATAAGTAAAAATGTATTTGAAGACATTTATGATGAAAAACATTTATATGGAGAATCATAAAAATACATAAGACTATAGCTTATGTCCAAAATGTAAAAAAATGGGAAAATTCCAAATATGATATTTTTCATTAATATTGAAGCACAATCATGTTATTCAAAGACCCTGCTGCTATAATCATTAAAAATGCATTTGCAGGCATTTATAACATAAATTATATGAGAATCATAAAATATAAGACTATAGCTTAGTCAAATTGAAAAAATGAAATTCAAATGATACTTTTCATTGTCTTGAAGCACAATCAGTTAAATTCAAATTGTGAAATAATCAAAATATGCATTTCATTATATAAAAACATTTATATGGAATATAAAATTAGACCCTGCTGCAATAAATCAGTAAAAATGTATTTGAAGTATTTGAATAATGGGTTCCTACCATGCACATGTCAGTATAACCAAACAGCAGACATCTTACCCTTCATCGTATGCATGCAGAAGGCCTATAATTTTTATCTGGCTACATGGTTATTGTTTCACCATTTCTACAGATGATCGGCAACTCTGATGGTCTCTTCACTGAGCCAAATTGCTCAGCTTAAGTTTGATTTTTGTTTTGGTCCTTTTTGTTCCGCTGGTATTGCTGCCAAATTCACAATGAAAATACTATTTAAAAAAAAAAAAAAATTTGTGGAAGAGCACAGTACTAATTGCAGAATAGGACTAACTTAGGCATTTATGTGCCTATCAATCGATTCCCAGGCTACACACCTCATGCTTATTAATTACTGGTGTTTCCTTTTTTGTATTCATAGACTTGGAATTTTCACTCTAGAACTCCAGAATAAAACAACCGTAAAAACATTTCTTTTGCCATTTCACTCTGATCGAATGTTTCAATCGACATTAAGTAACACGTGCTGTTTAAGTAGTCCATGAACTTAATTGCCCAAATCTGTCTCTCATCAGGCTTGAATTAGCTTCAGGTCTTGAGCCACAATCTAGCTTTGTGAAACTGACCTGATCTAGGGTATGTAATCTGGCTAATTCTAGTCAAGTTCATTTCAGTAAGCCCGGATTTTCTTATCCAGCTTTGCGAAATACCCCAATGTGTCTCCAGAAATCCAAATCCAAGGTCACCTACCCCAGGTACAGTAACACAGCTTCTCAATTATTACCATCCTCCTGTGACTCAATAAAAAAAGTTTAAGTATAATAATTTTTTTTTTTTTTACACAATCTTGGATAAAAGAACATTGCAGTGAAAATATATTTTTTTAGATATTTTCTTTTTATTGAATGTCCCTTGAATAACAGGTTTCAGCATAGTAGAACACATGGTTCATGAGATTAAGACCGGAGACATACCCCGTACGGGAGATGCTGGGTCTCATGAGGTTATAGAGAAGAAAAGGAAGAGAAGGTACTAACGTGAAGGTCCAGTAACTAATGTGCGAAATACTGCAACACAGCTTTTAAAATATACTTTATTTACATAAAGTATAAATTCCAAAAAAAAGAAATGGCAACATTTGGCAAATATAATATAATATGGCTACGCATTCAGGGGTGTGGCCTCTGAATTGAGGACATGTGAACATGATCTATGTACATGGAAAAATTCCTGCTCACAATTACAGTCTTTCCCTCAAACTTATTTCTGAACGTCAAATTAAGGTAGGTAATCTATCCTGGTCCCGGCTATATTTTACTTTGAAGTGAAACAGATTAGAAGTAAAATATTTTATACCTGTCAAAATATGGATTGAATCCCCCCCGACCAAAAAAAAAAAAAAAAAAATCTTCAATTTCAATTTTAGCATAGATTAGTATGTTGCACATAACTAAAATGCCCATTCAGATATTTGGAAAATTAAAAAAAAAAAAAAAACAGCTTTTTGTTGCAGTTTTTTTGATCAAATCATTTCAATGACAGGTTCTAAGTTAATGTGTATTTTTTTTGTAAATAACTGAATATCAGAAATGACTTCAAGTATAATATTGAACAGTGTATCTTGCATATAGTTAGTTAAAAGGGGTTCATTTCTCATGGCATATATGTTCAGACCATATACATTTTTTAAAGTACAAAAATACATGAGGAGTGGGAAAAACCATAAATAAAATTTAAAAAAACAAGGCATCTATGAATCTCCATGTCCCCTTACTGTCACTGTAATTCTGCCAAGCTATTTCCAAATAGAGAAAATTAAAATAGCGTAGTTATAGATCACACACATAAATACTAGTCATAAGAACACCCTTGCACCCGTCCTCCTTACTTTAAGATGCAAAAGATATGAAAGTGTTCAGATTTTTTATTTTATTTATTTTTTTAATCATGCCACTCTCAATGAGAATCTACAAATGTGCAAAATTATTACTGCATACAACAGCAAAATGGCAATGACCAAGAAATTATACTGTCAGTTGGAAGGGGAAAAAAAGGCAATAAGGGAGTACTGTTCGCATTAAGTCACCAGGAAAGCCTTGTTTTGGTTCTGCTGGAACAAAAAAAGAACCATTAATTACAATACTGATCAAATTTTCATATACGTTTAATTTAAAGGAGTGCTCCACTTAATTGATACTGTAAGTACATTATTCATTACCTTTAATAAGCTTTTTTTTAATATATATATTATTCTTGAATCACCGACTGTAATCCTCAGCAAAAATAAATACTCGGTATCTACAGTACAGGAAAAAGAAAAGAAAACCACCTCAGCACACTGCGATGATGGAACTGGATGCGAGATGCATTCTGGGATATGATAACTGAGCAGAAACGTTTCAAATATTTCAAACTGCCAATCTGCTTCTGTTGAGAAAAAGGATTCTGAATGCAATTATATTGAATTATAATACTTACACCCATTTTTCCCTGTAAGCATGAGTGTCATTAATCTGAATATTTAATAATACGGAAAAGGGTAGATGTTCCAAGATTAGGGCTAGTCATTTTGAGATGAATATCTGCTGAGACATTAAATAATATGCACCAATGTGTAAGTACAGGATAACCTTTACTGTAGAAACGTTCCTTTACAAAAAGAAATGATATCAGTTGTTGCAACCTCTTGTTTTTTGGACTGAAAAAAAAAAGAAGTGAATTTTGGCACCTTAGAGCTTTCCTTGACCAAAATCAAATACAGTAAACTGCAGTGCTTCCTTGCGTTGCTAATAGCTAACAAGTTTGTATCAAATGGCCCTGTGAATTTTAAAATCAAGTGATAGTGTTAGAAAAGACTGATTTTCATGGGTTTGAAAACAAAACAAAAAAACCTAAAAAAAAAATAAAAATAAAAAAAAACTTGATTTTGGATAGTTTTACAAACAGGCAAACACAGAGAATACAAAGCCTTTTTGACTATGTTGTTATTAAAGAAAGCCATCTTATTTCCTACAGTAAAAATAAAAGTTGGCAAACAACTTTAATCCTCCACAATGTACACCACAAATCCATCTGAATCATCCCCCCCCCCCGCCCCGCCCCGCCACTCATCCGGACTTGACCGCAGCAGGTTTGGAGTGCTAAATCACATGCTCACTCTTCCGGCCCTTATCGACAAGCAAAAATGTTAAATTTGGATGCTACTCAACTACAAGCCCCTCCCCACAAGCCAATTCCATGAGGGGAGTCTAACCTCCTGACTCAGGTTCTCACAACCTTTGGTTCCTCCTTGAATTTTTCAAAAATTAAAAACTCAATTTAAAAAGGTACTAAATAATCATACTGTGGCACAACACTAGTGACAAAGACAAAGTCTGTCAAACGAAGCGGATGTCAAAGGACCTGCAGTCAAGAACTATTCTCTGCAAGCTTTTTTTTTTTTGAAGAAGATAAATCTTTTCAAGATTCTACAAATAATTGTTATTGTTACTATAATTTTGTTTGTTTTGTTTTTTTTGTTTTTTCATTAGAAAA
Organism: Anguilla rostrata; assembly: GCF_018555375.3. Classification (NCBI taxonomy): domain Eukaryota; kingdom Metazoa; phylum Chordata; class Actinopteri; order Anguilliformes; family Anguillidae; genus Anguilla; species Anguilla rostrata. The sequence goes on along the minus strand of NC_057947.1, from coordinate 32,758,285 downwards.
AGAAAAAGGGGGGCCATTGCTGGAAGCTCGGCAGGGCGGGCCTACGAGGCCGGCTTCTTCAGGTCCCGGATCTGTTTGATCAGGTACGTCTTCTCGTCGTTGAACTGCTCGTCGTCCGTGCGGTCCTTCTGGAAGTTGCTGAGGAAGTCGATCAGTTTGGTCTGGTTCTTCAGGAGGATGTCCACAATCGGCTGGGTCTTGTTGGGATTGGCCACAAACACCTGGCAAATTTTTTGGTCAGAGAAAGAAAATGCGTCACCAAACCCATTTACTTCTCAGCCGGAGATGATGACTCATTTCTGCGACCAATTTACCGAGGAAAACAAAAAACTGCGTTGTTCGACTAAAAGTATTTCACGTTTAAAGGGAACAGAGAGACGAGTTGTTCTACGGGAGCCTTGTGTGCCCAAAAAAGTAGACACCGCAAAACACTTAATTTTGTCATGGCAAAATAAATATTTTTTTTGTACGGTCTCTCAAACACACTAGCAATTAATAAAAACTGTAAATCGTCAGCATTGTCACCATTTACATTCACTAAGAAATATATAGTGGTATTAATGATCACCTCACACTACACACACTGATATGGGCTGTCAATCAAGAGGTATTACGCAGTATTAAGACTACATTACGTTATTTTAGGTTGCAGTTGTGTTCAGCTAATGCAGAATTTTCTTTGCTCAAGAGTTTTATTATGCATTTTACGTTATTCTTTTTTTATTGATTTATTGTGCTTTGAACATGTGGCCATGGAAGAACTCTCTAAAAGCAGATTATCGGTATATTTACATCTATCCATCACAGCGGGGGAAAAAAGGTTTTAAGCTAAAGAGACAGCAAGAACAGGACTCTACCTTGAAAACGTGGAAGGCCTCAAACTGGATGTTTTGACTCTTGTCCCTCAGCAGGTTCATCATGAGTTTGAGGTTCTCGGGCTTGCTGATGTACCGCGTCATTACCGTGAAGTTGTGTCTGTCCAGCAGCAGTTCTCCCAGCAGCTGTGCCACAAAAACACAAACTCCCAATGTTAGTGGATGGGGGTTGCCTGTTCCAATCCCTGGACTCAGGAGCTACATTTTTCTCCAAAAAGTCAATTAAAAAAAAAACCTTCCTACACTCAGTGTGTGACAGGAGTGGAATTATTACTGATTTGCAGCTGAAACGCTTGTTGCACTAGGACTGGCAGTAAAAATCTCAGGAGGAACACATTTAATGTACACTTGAACAAACTGAAGAAAGAAACACTGAAATGTACGAGCCACAGACACAGGACATATGTGAAGAAAACAAGTGAATGATACATGGTGCTCAGACCATCTAAGCTTGTCAGTTGGCGTACACTCAAGATCAAGATCTGGACAAACTGTTATGAATACAGCTATATGTGATGCAAGTTTAAATGTACTCAATGATTATGACATGAGAACCAGTATCATTTATAATCTTGCACAGATATAAATAAGAAACGGTCTTCACATGTACACTGGATTACTTCCCACTACACCTCTAATGACTGTATTATCTGGATTTGGAATGCATGCGCAATCAATTCACAATCAATCATTCGGGTAAAAAAGGCTGACTGCACTAACCCTGCAAACAGATTTCTCAACAAAACACTGAGCTGTTTGGTCTAACCGCAGCATAAAGGCTATATTTAATTTAACGATAGCAGAGCCAAAAGGAGAAAGGGTTACCTTCAGTGACTGCCTCTTTGTGACATAGTTCTCAGAGTGGAGCAGCTTCTCATAGTCTGCAAAAACCTAAGGAGACGAAGCGGAGAATGAGAGGCCGCCATCATCCCCACGCAGAATGACATTCTGAGCAGATTAGCTGAGGCAGAGGTTCATTCGATCATTTTTATTTTACTGGATGGAACTCTCCAATGAACTTGAGGCTTCGTTGCCCCCTGAAAACAGCACCCCTCATGAGTGTTTGGGACATCGTAGTTCTGTTTTAAAGCAGTACGAGGAATCACGGAACTTAAAGCATCATAGTTCTGTTCTAAAGCATACCTATGAATCAAGGAATTTACCGCATCATAGATCTGTTCTAAAGCAGTACTAGGAACCAAAGAACTTACAGCATCATAGTTCTGTTCTAAAGTAGTACTATGAAATAAGCAACTTACAGCATCATAGTTCTGTTCTAAAGCAGTACTAGGAACCAAAGAACTTACAGAATCGTAGTTCTGTACTAAAGCACTACTAGGAACCAAACAACTTACAGCATCGTAGTTCTGTTCTAAAGCAGTACTAGGAACCAAGGAACTTACAGCATCGTAGTTTTCTGAAGCAGTACTAGGAACTAAGGAACTTACAACATCGTAGTTCTGTTCTAAAGCAGTACTAGGAACTATGGAACTTACCGCATCGTAGTTCTGTTCTAAAGCAGTACTAGGAACCAAGGAACTTACAGCATCGTAGTTTTCTGAAGCAGTACTAGGAACTAAGGAACTTACAACATCGTAGTTCTGTTCTAAAGCAGTACTAGGAACTATGGAACTTACCGCATCGTAGTTCTGTTCTAAAAATTCCGCCACCAGAATCTTGTGCCTCGTGAGCAAGTCCTGTCAAAGAAAAGTAAATATTTTACAATTATTTATGCTCTGCAAGTGATTTTAAAATTGTGAAAATTATGACTTCCCCCTACGATACATCAGTATGGGGTAAAATAAAACCACTTGCTGTTTACAGTACAAATTCTGTATTTTTGAACCCAAGCCCTATTTTGGATAGGCTTAGATGATCGTGAAGAGTACAGAAAAATATTTTGATGCATCGTCAGACACAGCTCCAAACGGAATATACTGAAGCAAATTTTGCAGACTTCAAAAATCATGACAAAAGTCAGAAAAAGAAAAAAGAGTATCTGTACTACAAACTAAATATTTCAACAAAATTATTTCAAAAGCCCAATCAGTTTAGCTAACTAGGTTACTGCAGCAAGGTGCAAACTGGCTGCTAGCCACAGCTGCAGCTTTGTAAACAAACAAGCTACCTTAGTTTCAACCACACCCCTTAACAAGCACAAAGTCCAGCATGGATGTAGCAAGACGAAAGTAACTGCACACGCCCACAACTTTTCATAGAATGCGGTTTGTGGTCATTTTTTCAGTAGAACACGGTAAGACAGGTATGAATACACTGTGAGCTTTCACTGACAGTAAAAATCCATTTATCACGGTTTTGGAAGGCTGCAGAATTTGCCCCAGTATATTCCTACAGCAGCCTTGTCTGAACATGCAGCAACTAGGCATCAAACTCAAGTTCTACGTGAGCAGCAAACTTTTGCTATTCACGATCATCCAAAGAGGGGTCTGGGTCCAAAAACACCAAACTGATCCTGGTTCCTCCCTAAACAGCAGTCAAGGGGGGGGGGGACCTTGAAGGTGGCGAAGGCGTCGGATGCGATGTCGAAGGTGGACATCTCCACGTAGCCGAAGAAGTCGCGGAACCTGTCGGAGTGGAGCAGGGCCTTGGCCAGGGGCTCGTGCCGAATGCACTCCCTCAGCATGATGCCGCAGTTCAGCGCCACCTGGGCGGTCTCGTACCTGCAGGGCAGAGCGGGGGGGGGGGCAGGGTTACACACGGCACACACCGACATATAGCCGTACACGCATGTACGCGCATAAACACGCATGTACTGGCGCACACAGTCACACACACACACAGTCATACACGCATGTACGCAGCATAAACACGCATGTACAGGCCCACACAGACACATTGACAAAAACAAGCACATACACGCACAAGTGCACGCATGGGCATGCACGTGCATACAAGCACACATGTACACACACACACACAGGCACACACATGCATGTGCACACAACACACACACATGTGCATACAAGCACACACACACACAGACATGTGCACACAAAGCTCAGCTGTCTTGGAGGCAAACCGAGCATGACAGGGGAAGTACACAGCACACTAGGGAAAGTCTAAAACTAAAACCCTGCATGGTGAGGAGGGCCTCAATCCCTAGTAACACTGGGGGGGATTGAAACAGGCACTGTGGGGGCTGCTCACCCTTTCAGCAGGATGAACAGCACCTCCTGGTGGGAGCAGAAGTACTCCACGGTCGGGCTGCGGGTGCCGATCTGTCGCCGCAGGATGTTGTTGAAGATCTGACACACGTCCTTCTTCCCCTGCGGACCCAGATTCCAGAACCTGTCACTGCAGCTCCGAGGCTTTCTGGGCCAATCATACGTCAGCCACCATGGCAACCACTACCGCTCTCCAATATTCCTCTCTCTCTCTCCGTCTCTCTCTCAGCCTGCTTCTCCCTTTCTCTCTCTCTCCCTCCCTCTGTCTCTCTCTCTGTCCCTCCCTCTCCCTCTCTCTATACATCTATCTACACATATATATATTAGAGTCGGACGGCTGATCGAGGATCAGATTTGACTTTAAGCTAACATGGCTGAGGTTAGGATAAGGACAGGGGGACTCCCGACCCCCAGGATCAGCCCTCCCAACTCTGAAATACGTTTACGAACACGGGGCGCTGACCTGCACCCCCTCTCTGAAGCGCCCGGAGGCGGGCTGGGGTCTCACCTCGAAGTCGATGACCTGCAGGTTCTCCACCAGCTGGATGAGCAGGCCGCTGTTGTACAGCTCCTGGGACAGCTGGGCCACCGTCTCCGTGTGCGGCTCCTTGTCGTTGGTCCCGTACAGGATCTCCTTCATCGCCACCAGACACTTGGACACCTCCTCGGAGGCCTTGGGGGGAAACATCCAGAGACACGGAGACGGAGACACAGACACAGACACAGAGACAGAGACACAGACACAGACACAGACGGAGACAGACACCCAGGGACACACACACACACACGGAGACGGAGACACAGACAGAGACAGACACCCAGGGACACACACACAGAGACAGAGACAGAGACAGAGACAGAGACAGAGACAGAGACAGAGACAGAGACACAGACGGAGACATGCACACGCACACAACAGTTGAATATAAATTAATTCCTGCCACTTTAAACGGATGTCTGCACCATCAGCTGTACAGGACCATTACCAGCTTGGTTCTGGATCCTAATCGCTATGGATACGCACTAAAGTGTTTCGACTGCCAATCAGTCAAGACCAGAATGCACTCCAGCCCTCCCTGACGGTGAGTATTTACTGAGTGGGCTAACCACCGCAGGACGCAGAGAAGGAGAGAGGATGCTGCTCCTTTCAGGGGCGAGCAAAGCGTCGTGTGTATTTTTACCGCACCTTCTCGGTCTTCTTGTCCTGCTTGACCAAGACGGCCATGTTCTCCTTCAGGGTCCGCACGATGTCGGCGGGGGTCTTGTGTGATTTCCCGAAAAGCGGCATTGCGGAAGGTCTTCCCCAGGTCTCAGGCCAGAGCCAAGCCTGTGGGGGGGGGGGCAGCCAAAAAAGCAGGGTATAAGACCACGTATTTCATATGCAAGCAGGCTCTCTCTTGGCTCTCTTTTTGGTTAATACCTCAGTGTCACCTGAAAACAAACACCACACCTTCACCACATTGACTGAACTTTCTAGATGTTTTTAGATGTTTCATTGCTGGTATTCCTCTGTGTGCACTTCGGGAAGCAAAACATTGTATGAAAGGTTGTATAAATGGTCATTTTTATTACTATTATTGTTATTATGATATAACTTCTTACTGAATTGTACATATACACACATATTGGTATAGAGATTAATATATAACAGGGTGTGTTATTTGTACCGTTAACCCAGAAAGGAATGTGTTTATATATATTGTGTATATATTGTGTATGTGTATATAAATATATATATACATATATTATTTTTATATACACAAACAAAATGGTACCTTCTTTATAAATTGTGAAATGCTGTGTTAAGTATGCGTTTTTAAAAGTAGTAGTAATGTATGCGTGATGACAAAGCAATTCAGCATTTTTTTAACAAAATGAATTAGATTGTTATTGCTATTTGTACCAATACCCAGGAGTATTACACAACAGTGAATAACCCATAAACGTGTCGCATTCAGTGCTTGCTGGGTTTATGGGTTAGGGTAAGGATTGTGCAATATTGGGAGGAGTGCCACCTGTATTGTCCTAATCGCTCACATATGGACCTTTCTGTGGGGGTACGTGGAAAAACAGGAGGTTCCTGCATATTTGTGCAAAAACCTCCAATTCCAGATCAGCTCCTCCCTCTCTCACCCACAAACTTCCCAAATGTGTAAGAATGGTTCAGTGCCCCACAGTCTGGGTGTATTTTGTCAGAGGGGAGAGACATTTCAGAGTTAGAGATTTTTTTTTAGAGTGACATAAGCCTATTGTTAATAATGGAAGGTTCACTTAAGACATCTGTTGGATCATTTCCAACATCACACCCCATGGAATGTGTGGTGTGTGATTTGCCCCGATTTACCTGCCCTAAAATAGCCAATTTCTTAGTTTGGAGTGGTAGCGACCATATTGGAGGCACATCAACTGTAACTCAAGCTGAACCACCTAAAGGAGGCATAACAGAGCTCCAAAAATATATCTCAGTGTTTAAAAGTTCAAGATAAATTAATGAAGTTAGAAGGTCCACACATGAGTGAGCACATAGTGCTATTTATTAAGTGTGCTAAGGTAGCAAATCCTCTTATGCAAGGCAGCCATGAAAAGAACTCATACTAATAATCATACTCATATTATGACTAGTTATAAGAATAACAATGTACAATGAGCTGGGGGGGGGGGGGCTATATAATGCTCTTTTAATATGGCCCAATAAATGAAAATGAAACTTTGAAACTTGAATCATTTAAATATATTGTCGCAAAGTACTCTCATTTACCAAGTATGCAAGAGGAAATGGGGTAATGGTCAATATGACTGCATTATGCTCATGAAACACACAACACATTTCCATTCATTTTGAATATGATTACAGTCATCTCATCATCATCATTATGACAACTCAACACCGTTTATGAATAGAATCAGTCGGAGAGGGTTTTAAGAATAGGCTACATTGCATTAATATTCAAAAACTGTCAAGACTGTTTACAGTCAAGTGCTGAGAGCTAAGAGTCACTCATTTCAATTGATGACTGCTGTGAAGCGTAATGACAGGTACTGACCAGAAGATGTCACTAGAGAGGCAGCTGTCAAATGCTTCATGACACAGGCACGTCAACAAACACAATCGCTTCAACCGTGTCATTACTACAGAAAGCTTCGCCCTTCCCATCACTAGCTGGGCTTATAAACACTTATCCTCCATCGGCCCGACAACTAAAGTAATGAAAATCACGACTAGAGAGTCCCACAAGACCAGCCGAGTTCACAACCAAAATAAAGCTTCTGACCTTAAGGAGTGCAGTAAGAGATGGCCGGACCAGAAAACCAGAACATGCCATTTCCTGTCTCTCTTAATGCCAAGAGGAAGCGTTTCGTCACACCATCACTGAACAAGAGAACATGCCCCACAGCTGCTCTCAATGACCAATTAACTGCCAGTCTCCAAAACACTGATCAACAGCTGATCCACATTTATTTATTTATTTAGTTTATTTAAACAGGGACAGTGTACAAAGAACATTAACCTTATATAAAACAAGGAAAGATGTAATGTACCGGGTTATAGCAGTTTGCTCATTTCCACCCGTAGTCCCTGGGCAGGTAAGTAAGACAGTAAAATAGAAAGGACATTAAAAAACAAAGTACAAAATACAAAAATAGTAAAAACATACAAAACACAGCGATCCCCACATCCCAACCCTAAAACAAAGCGCCACCCCCCCCCCTGCCCACAATACATAACAAACATAAAGCCACATGTAATCTAGTGCTGAGTCAAAGGAATCTCGAATCGAGTGAAATACAAGATTGAGATTACAAAATCGAGACAAAATAAATCAAGCGAAAATGTGAGCATGCACCGAAGGAAACTAGCAAGCACTACAGGCCAGGTGACTGATACAAAAGGTAGCCCACGGTTTCACAAGCACAGTTTGTAAAGCGCATCCTGCCAAGTGGATACACTCAGAATTCTAAGTTCCATAAACGCAACAAGAGGCGTCAGCTGTGGCCCGAATTCTAATCTCTTAAACAGCCAAACAATAACCTGCTTATACCAGTGTTTCCCATATATTGACTTTACTTCGCCCCCGCCCAAAAAGATTATTATTTCTTCTTTCTTTTGTACTTAACTTGGGACTCTTGGCATTGCCGACACAAAGTTTGCAGTGTTTGCAACACCGTGAGGTAATATGGCTTTTCAAACGCACGGAGAGGTACCGGCCCAGTTCACATCAAAGTGTTTTAGTGTATTGGCGAGCCAATAAGCGACCACAGACAAACCTCATTCGTCAGGAGAAGAACTGAATGTCCACTGAATGGACGTCAACGGCTGCATGAGGAGGCCGCCTCCCCGTGCATTGTTCAGAACATTGGGAGTCTGTTGTTTATTTCTGGAAGCAACACACTATACTTTTGTATTTATTGCATTTTCTGTCAAAGGTCGAAGTGACGTACAGGTGACTCACTTTGCTGTGCAAACTGCCCATCCCTCCTGTGTCGCCAAGCCCCACATGAGTGATGTGGGTTTCTTTTTTTTCTTTTTTAAAGTCGCTGTTAAATTTTATAAAGAGTTGCAGGTCCAAATTCTTTTGGGCTTGTTTTAGTTTGAGTGTGTGTATTTTTGGGCCTTTTTTTTTTTCATTGTTTGGTTATTTGGGATCAAATTAAATCTATACTGCTGTAAGCGATATGCTATTTAGCCATTGTCTTTTTGAAAGAAGCCTGCCCTTCCCATCCCCCCCCCCCCACCCCCCGCCCCCCTCCCTCCCTGAGCCAAAGAGCTCCACGGCTTGTTCAAATTTGCCAATAGCGCAAGACACAAAGAGAAATTTTCAGGTAGGGGAGGGGGGTGAGAGACTTGCGTATGTACTTGCGTTGCATTATCACAGCAACCAAACTTGCACACCGTGTTGCACAGAATTCCCACCCACCCCCTTGAATTAGCAGACCCCCCCCCCAAAACATACACGCGGAGTCGCCAATCACAAATAAATTGTCAACCCAGTGGGAAACACTGCATATACTTTTGCAGAAAATAGTTTGAAAATACCTGATAACTGATATATGCAGCCTAAAAGCACAAGTCTTACTGTGGCTTACTGTCACGGCAGGATGTCTGTCACGAACATTATAGGCTGAAGTCACAGAGCACAAAGGGAAAAGCTACTGAAAATCGTGGAAAAAAACTGAAGAAAGCAGTCAAAGTCACAAAGTATTTTTAAAACATTACTTTATCACATTAATTAATAGATCTCATGGGCGGCAGTGGGGAAATGATTGAAATAACATGCGCTACCGCAGCAACGGTAACTCGAGCTTTAAGCTGAAAATGACAATCACCAGCAGGCAGTTCCCACAAGGAACACACGACTAAAATGCAGGGCTGGGACGGTAAGAAAATTTGAGGAATCGGTAAATCAGGACAAAAATCATGTTCCCAGCCCTAGTAAAATGCATTGATAGGCTGGTACCCCTTTGGTCCATCAGGAGAAAAAAAAGATCATGCTTGCTTTGCCTTTGACAGAACACTGCGAGAAACAGTTAAATTGCATTACTAAAGGAATAAAACAGGATTACCGTGAGTCCGTCTTAATTTCATTAAAGTTTGTTTTGGTACAACATGTCGTACATTGTGACGTTTGAGTCTTTGATGGAGCGCTTGTCGGGACTGGCAACGTTACAGTGATTGGGGGGGGGGGGAGGAGAAGTGTACATTGCACTTTGTTTTCGGAGAGGGGGCTGACCCCCGGGGGTTCAATTCCCAGGTAGGACGCTACAGTTGAACCCTTGAGCAAGGTACTTAACCTGCATTGCTCTGGTATATATCCAGCTGTATAAATGGGTGCAGTGTAAATGTTTTTTAAAAATTGTGTAAGTCGCTCTGGATAAGAGCATCTGCTACTCAGCCTACCCGTAATGTAATCAGACCTGGGTCAAATACGTATTTGTTTTGGATTCAAATACTTTTCTGTGCTCTATTGATCTTGCCTGGTGTAATTTAGCCTGCCAATATGACCATAAGGTGGGGTTTGCACTTTCTGAGAGTATTTCATTGGTTCCAATTACACCAGACAAAATCAGCAAAGCGTAGAAAAGTATTTTAATCCAAAACAAATACGTATTTGACCCTGGTCTGGATGTAATGTAGTGATTTTTTTCTCAGGGAGGGACGGTTCAGTGTCCAGATTCCTCGCCGACAGAGAGACTGACACTGCGGTGCTATGTAGGCCAAGCAGTGGGAGTAACATTAACCACAAGAACCTTTTTTTTTTTTTTTTTTTTTTTAAACCCAAGTGATAGCAGGTTAAGAGAGTCATGTGAAGAGGATTCATTCAGGAGCCACAGAGAAGAGGGAAACCCCCCCCCCACTTAAAATTCAGCCCTCTTAACTGCACAAAACCCTGACTCTTGGGTATGGTAAGGGTGAAACTATAGTGCAACTCTTGAGGGGGGAAGAAACCTGGGATGGCTGAGTTCAAACAGCAAACGACACAAATCTGATTTCCTGGAGCCAATTCAACCTCTCCCCCTTCGTGGAAAAAAAAAAAAAAAAAGTTATTTATAAAACGGGACAAAAACTTGTGACCGCTAATCCTGGTTCATGAACAGGCCTGATGCTTTTTTCTTTTTTTTTTTCCCACGTCACCATGGATCCAGCAGGGCTTGTGATTCTTTTTTTCCCCTGATTAATCAGGATTTAATCAGCCCTTCTGAATTAACTACTGATTTTCAGATACTCCACCACAGAGAGGGGGCTTGGATATATCGAGCATAGGCTAAATACCTCAAGAGATTATCACCATTATTTGACAGACAATAGGCAGGAGAGAATGTTCAGTGATAATACCCAATTCTACTGACCCAGGACCAGGAATACTAGTGAAGATGATGTCACACAAGTTTCTCCATGACATGGCACAGCATCAATAGGACCACCCCAAAATTATTTCAGGCCAATGGGAAAATCACTGACAAAGTGCACTACTCAACTGCTAGCACTACCAGCTAGGCACAGACCATGCATGAGATCAGCTTTCTTTTTAAATATACTTCCTAATACCAAACCCTAAACAAGGCTCACACTACTGTCCAAACTGTGTTTTCTACATTACATTACCTTACATTGCAGGCATTTAGCAGACGCTCATATACAGAGCGACTTACACAACATAGGCACAACACAGGATTCTAGACATAGGATCAATGTTCCCAGTACTTGGCAGCATGAGCTGTTCCAGGTTTTCCCCTGATACAGGTAAGAATTCCAGGTGAGTGGAGGCCACACTGCACTAACCTGCTTCTAGTAAATGGAACTGCAGTCTCCATGACTAATATTGTCAGTAGCTCTGCTGAAGTACTCATGTTTTGGGTGTGGCCTCTTTGAAGCGAATGTGACCTGCACTCATCGCAGTACCAAAGACAACAGGTGATACGGTCAGGCAAAGCACAGGTGTGCCCAACTATTCACTGCTCATCATTAGCGCTCCTACCCACAACCCCAGTATCTTATCACCACTGCTGTGTACTGCAGCATCAACGCACTGTCATAGCTACAAATCAACACCACCACTGCTGATACAATCGACACCATCACTGTTTCTCACTGCTCTTAATCACCACTATGCGTGGAAGGGCTGCCACAACAAACTGAATTTTAATGTCAAAGAATCCGTTTCATTCAAATGGAAAATGTTCCAAGGTGTTAATACGCACAGCCAGTTTTAATCTGTGCACTTTCAAACTTGTTTAGCTTGTTTAGCTCACCTTTCTGCTACATCATCACCGTCTCTGTAGGAGATGTTTGTTTACAACACTAAAACTGCAGCATCATGGCTGAAAATTCGGAACCAGCCATCAGAGATGATCTCTTCTTAACAGAAGGGATGTTGGGAACGTCTCTGAATTCCAAGCAGCTCATGGACAGATTTAACACGACACAGGATCTTGCAGAATTTCCCAAACGGAGCTCAGATATTACATGACAACTAGCACCCTAAAGCCCACTTGAAAAACTCTGCATCCAACAAAGTTTTTAGAAATAACTGAGTCAGAGGCACCTATATGCTAAGACCCATTCGTGGCCACATTTTTCCTCCCCTAATCCACTAGTGCATTACCGTAATACATAAAAATTCCTTGAAAATAAACTGGCTGATGATGTTGGCATTTAATTATATGAAAATATATTTTCAAACACATTTCATTGGTTATATTTTTAAGGAAAGAATATCCGAAAGACATTTTTTTTGGGACAACTGACAGTCGTAACTCATAGATACAACTCCAAATTAGCACTGACACCTACAGCGAGGTCTCCACCACATTAAAGGCTTACCGCGTGAACCAGCGGCAGCCACACGGCCCCAGCTGCTTTCAAGTAACAATGACAACCAACACATTTTTGCCTCTGATGTGTCTACTCCCCTTCCCCCCCAAAAAAAAGTTAAATAATTTCAGGCGTGCCCCTACAGAGGACGTGCAACGGCAAACATGTAGCACGGGCCTGTCAACTCCCCATACCACCCAGAGGTTAGGCGATCTCAATGTGAAACAGTGCAACTCCCTTCATATTGACCCACTGTGTTTATAACTATGGCTAATCCCTGATGGAGCTGTGAAGCCAAGACAACAGAAAACGTCTGTCAGAACACGCATTTCTCAAAACATTCTGCATGAAGGACTACAGCAAGTCTCAGAATATATATATTTTTTAAATCACAATGAGCAGAGACACAAGTCAGCGAAATCTGTTCGTGAAATCCGTCACAGTGATCACAGAACGCAAAGCAACGGCGGCGCGGAGTAACGCAGGCCTGCTATCTGCTAGGCCTCAATAAAAGTTAATGAAAGACTGCACCCACCTTATACGCCGTCTAATAAGAAATGCCGTGTCTCATTTAAAGGAAAACTTCCTCTTTGAAACCCTGTTCCTCCGCCAGATTTCGCTTGGCACTTTGATTTGCGACTCTCAGCAGTAAAAGCCCAGTGCAAGTCGACAGAAAATGTAAAAATCAAAACAGATCAATAAACGAAGCGTTCAATTGCGAGAAAACCCCTTATAAACGCATTTAAGTTTAAAATGTACACTTGGTAGGCATGTTGTTGGCGATCGTACATCAACGCCCGTAGATGCACATTCTCCTGTATGTAGGTACAGCTTTGATCAGCAGGCTGGCTGTAGCCTAATCGAAAGCCAGCTACTTAGCCCAGCTAAAGGGACTTGGAAGGCCCAACCGAGAATTACTTCATGTTGAACTCAACGCCAGAAAAAAAAGAAACATCATAAATAATCTACAACAGGAAAAATGAAAATTAGCTTCGCAGGGAAGAAATTCTGTACGGCATGTTTACAATGTTACGCGTTGGTTATAATGCCACAGCGGGTTACACTGCTAGTCTGTTTGTAAACGTGCTAGCTCCTGTAGGGAGAGCAACGCAGAGCAAAACAAATAGCTACGCGAACAAAAGGCATACAATCAATTCATAACACAAAGCCTTGCTAGCTAAGCGTAATTGTTCAACTATGTAAACAACATCTGTGCGTAACCGCATTCATCTTCTAACTGATCAGCTTGCATTTAAGTTATGAAACGCCGCTAATTTTAGCTGAAAATAAACGCCATTTAGCTAGCGTAGGCTAGCACGAGCACAATCCAGCGTCCGGAGCAAAACTGTTTGATTCCCTTTCTTTGACATGGCTGAAGCCGGACATGCTCTCAGAACACAGACGGTCGAGCAGGTCGATAACCAGCTCGCTTGTTTGGATCACGGCTCATAGCTAACATAGCATAGCTACCTCGCTACGTGTAGCGAAATGTATCCTTTCAGGGGAAGTTTGAAACTCAGAGGCAGCGTCAATTTAACCACCAAACATCCGACCGAGTATGGATATCGTCGGCCCCGTTTAAATCAGAAACGAGTGGTAGTCTACTTACAGAACACGGCTGTGCTGTATCTGCTGTTTCAGCGATGTCGCGTACTGCTTGGCTTGAGCGTGCAACCGAACTGCTTTTAGGAACGCCACCGATGTGTACACTGGGCTAAACGTCAGAGGAATGTGTATATAGCGAACTTAACATTGCGGACTTTTTAAAGAGGGCAGTACATAATTTTTCGCTGGGGGTTATCCGCGGTTTACTCAACAGCGCCCCCAGCTCCAAGCAAGCTTGTACTCAGAGTACTATGTGCATGCAATACCTTCACAGATGGACTGTGCCTGAGTTAGACAGACCAAACTGGTAGTGCGCGCTGTATTTTGTACTAGATTCATTTTAAAGGAATGAGTAAAATATGCGCGATGCGCGAGCAAAGAGAATCATTATCAACTGTGGCTTTACATTAAACTACCGTCACGCCATGTAAATACGAATTTGTTCTTAATTGATCTGCCTAGTTAAATAAAATAGACATTCTTTACAAGGGTAGCTAGCTACCTTGTATATACACTTTGACTCTTATAAAATTATATATATATATATATATATATATATATGTGTGTATATATATATATATACTATATATATATATATATTATATATTATATATATTGTGTGTATTGCGCTTTTATCTTCTTTTGATGCAATGGCTGGTTTGGCACCTGCAAACCCTAAATAACATATAGCCACAAGCATCGTTACAGGGGGTCCAAGCACACAGCCAATTATATGCCACTTAACGCCAAAATTACGCAGTAACCAAAATGAAGTACCCTTTAGGGAGGTACTGCAGTAAGTTTTATAGATCTCACCCCATTTATCTGAGAAAAGGTTAGAAAAAGCTTGGCTCAAATACAAAGCCAATCAAATTGTTTTTTTTGGGGTTTTTTTTTTTTTTTTGAGCATGCATGAGGGTGGGAGAGACAACGATAGAGGGGATGGGGAAATGGAGACCGCCATTTTGTGGTGCAGATAAAATGACGGCACAAATGATGTTAAGGACTGAAAGAAATTATGGAAATTATGGGTGGGGACAATTTAATCTCTACACAATGGTTGAGATGTATACCCCTTCTGCGTACCCACCTATATCTACACCCAGTGGCGTACTAGTAGCTTAAAATTCATGGACAATGCAGTCACTATTTGCACAATATTTACACAACAAGCAATGACACTGTTTGGAAATGATACACAAACTTTGTAAATTTCAGTGGAATTTATTCAACTTGCTTATTTTCACTCTCCATACAGTTCAGGATATACAGTCCATATATATACAGTATACATACATATATATATATATATATATATATATATATATATAATTATAATTTATTATTCATAATTCAGTTACCATAGAACGTGCGGCAATGTGCTGCATAAAGTGCCACAGTCACATCAGTGTCATATCGACTTGGGAGTGCAAATCAAAAGGAAAAAGTATATTTCATATAATACTTCTTCACAGCAAAAAAAAAAAAAAAAAAACAATAAATCTTTTTTTCAGTACGTTGACTGAAACAAAAAAAAAAGTGTTCAAGGAGATACTGAACTCTGTATCAGACAAAATCCTACAATACACTGGGACTAGCCAATAGTGGTGATGATGACGGGTCAGCTGACAAGTCCAATAATTATAACATTCACAGTTCATCTGTAAACAGATGAGCTGAATAGGAAAAAAAAAAACATAAATGTATCGGATGCATAAGCGACAATCACTGTACACCGTATTTACACACACTTCTATCATTGACATCCACAAATATAAACTTTAATATGTTTCCTTCTCTCTCTTATCACAATAGGAATCATCACCCATGCAAGCAGCTCAGCTGTTGAAACAGACACAGGAACAGGGGAGCTACTCCAGGTGTGTTTCCCCATTAATGACAAATACGCTATAACCTGTGGGGGGGGGCCTGGACATGCAAGCATTAACCTGCGGAACCCTGGCCAAGATGAACCCACTGCACCCCACTGGGACAGACCGAAATGTGTCCCACACCATTGTGCAAACTTTAAAAAAATAAAAAAACTGAACTGGCCAAAGCTGGTGAAGATCACATGATTTCCTGGGCTCAAGCTTGTGATCTGCACAATGAAAGGGCCTGCCCTGATTCACAAAATCATAAATTAAGAGAGAAACATTTAATTATAATGGGAATATGGCAAGCCTATTCTTGTCATTTAAGTACTTTTAATTTTCCAGTTTTATGAAAGACCACAAGGTAAATTGTTTAAATATGAACGATCAGTGGATCAAATATACAACCATGACAAAATAACATTTTGTATCCAAATGCCAAAATACAACACGGAGAAATCTATATCAAGTTTCGACAAAATTTCTAAGAGGAATTTAAGACAATGATCCATGATTACCTGGAATATCAGCTTTATGTGCTATACTGTAAACATTTACTGAAACAAAATATGAGGTAATAGGTAAGAACTATAAAAAATTTAAATTATATAGCAGTTTCTGACTCACACAAGAAAAACCTGCTCATCTCAACTGCAAATTCACAATAAGCAGAGTGAGAAAGACAGAGAGAGAGAGAGAGAGAGAGAGACAGACCCTATGCAAATCTGATACTTCTGAACTTTTCACAATACTCATCTTCTGCACACATCATATCTGGAGAGGAATTTGGGATCATACACATGTTTTTGTTGTTTTCCGTAAAACGTCGAAAACAGGAGTGGCTAATTGTTGTGGCTACCTGCTGGTCACAAGGTTCAGTCACACCTTGTGATTATGCCCAATGGTCCACAGGTGGAGCCCTTGGCACAGGTGTACATACAGTGCCAGCAAGGCCCTCCTGGAAAAAAAACTCTAAAGATAAAGCCACACATCCTCCAACAAGAAGCGACTTTGTAATCATCTCCATTCGTTTCAATGGGAGCAGTTTTTTTTTTTTTGCATCCGCAAGGCATGCTGGGATAGCTGGCGACAAAAAAATTTTATTCCCACATTCCACATAGTTTTGTTAAGGAGGACTCCTTAATTATTGCTGTGGGGATATCCAAAATATACAAAATCAATATACATTTCAGGAACTTTATTTTTTTTTAAAATAGAAAACATGCCCACAGGCAAGATTGTGGGAGGTGAAAAAACAATTCCAGGCAAATCTCATCGGAGGGTGTGTGGCTTTACCCTAAAACCTCAACAGCCTGTAAAGAAAGCATCCTAGTAATATGAATGTATCGCTGAAGAATAAAGTTACGTGCGCATTTTAAAAAGCCCAATAGATAAAAAGTTTTATTTAACTGTAACTACAGAAAACTTGAATGACCCCAAAAAATTCTGGAAAGTTGTTAATACCTTATCTCCTTGTGATAACTCAACTGACCCACCATCCCATATAAGTCAAGTGTGCTATGGCTGTAACTGATAGGTTTGAAATGTTCAACTGTTTTAATGAGCCCTCCTGATGTGGAATGTGTAAATGATGACAATACTGTTGGTGTTGAACACAATTTCTTTTTTGCCCCTTCATCTGTTGATTCACAAAGCCTTAAAGCAATTGAACCCTAGAAAACCAACTGGTCCAGATCGTTTGGACTATAATTTCTTAAAATTTGCAGCAGATTTTACAGCTGAACTCAATTAATTATTTCCTTACTAAAAGGAGGGGATCCAATAGTGCTTAATAAGTACATACTAATCTCAAATCTCTGTAATTCAGGAATCCCTGGTTAGTGAACAGGTGAAACAGCATTTCTAAATTACTGTCTGAACATCTGTCAGGGTTCATAGCATTGTTACTGCTGCCACGAAAGTTGTAAAAGACATCACTGAAGCTTTAGATAATAAGCAACACTGTCTGTCTTTTTTATCAACTTGCCTAAGGCCTTTGACACAGTGGATCACGATATCCTGATAATACTTATTAACACTGGTTTGACTGATCATGCTGTAGGTTGCTTTGTCAACTTCCTCATGGAGAGGAATCAGGCTACTCAGTTTCACATCTGATATACTGGAGTCCCACAGGGTTCAGTTCTGGGACCACTATATTTTTTTTTACTGTATACCGCTTCGGACGGGATGTCCCAAACACAGCCTTCCAGTAAGGCTTTTGAGTATCAAAATGCTTTTAAGGTAAAAAAAATAAATAAATAAATAATTGAGGCCATCTCCACTTAAAAATACATTTCAATTTTTGATGACCACTCTTCTAAGCCTCATATACAAAATCTGGTGAAAATGTTAAAATGTTGAATGTTTTTGCTTAAGGGACAAGTCTTGTTTTTCTCAGACAAAGACTGGTCGGAGCTACATTTTTAACTGTTCTTGATTATGGTGATCAGTTGTACATGAATGCATCAGTACTGTACTCCAAAGTAAACTGACCTGCTCTTTCCACATGTCAGCTCAGTCAATGGTTTGTTTATTTCTATCTATGAGGCCATACTAAGCAGACACCCCTGTTATATATCTTTCTTTATGTTCCAAAAATGGTCTCAGGACAGAGAGCGTATCCCTGTTCCTAAAACTCGGACTGAGTTGGGAAAGATAATGTTTTCTGCACCCTCTCCCTGGAATAGCCTGCAAAAGGAGCTTAAGCTTCAGGACCCTAGTTACTCTCAGCGAATTTAAAGCCATTGAAAAAGTCTGTGGGATCAGAGTCTATTGATAACTGTTAACTGTTTTAATTGATAATTAGATTTCATTTTTCCTCTGCACTTTCGTTGTACTGTACTTCTAGCTTGACTGTTCAGGTGGGATTTATTTTTGCGTGTCACACCACATGGACTGCTGCCATTCTTGGCCAGGCCTCTCTCAGTGGGACTAACCTGCTTAAATAAAGGCTAATAAAATAATAAAAATATATAAAGGAAAACATCTTTTCTTATTCATCGACCTCTTATATACATATAAAATCTATATCCAAACGCCCCTCACGAAGAAACGCCGGATGGTTCCAGGAGAGGCATTGGGCGCATGAATAAACATGAACGCTGCTGACTACAGCAAATATCCAGGAAGGTGAAGGTGCATTGCAGAGTGTTGCTGTGGCAACCCAGAATGCGGTACCCAGGATGTGGGTACGCGGCCAGGAAGTGTGCCAGGCCCTGGAGCTGACACAGCCCAATCTACTGGCGGGCGGGAGGTACCATTTTGCCCCCCGTGTGCGTCCCATGTCTCACTGCACCACGGAGGGGGCCGGAGTCTGACACCCTTTACCCCGGCCCCCACCCCCCCAACACCCACACCCTCCCCAAACACTAAAACATGTTAATGTTCCTAGGAAGGGGAGAAGACAGTTCCTTCCACGGGGTCTGAAATCCGATGGGGCGGAGAGGGATGGAGAAGAAGAAGAGGCGGCATCCAACAGGAAGAACCAGCAGACGAGCAGACGAGCAGACGTCGCCGGAGGGCCACACAGCCGGACGGGGGCCCCCCTCTCAGGCCTTGATGTCAGAGAAGCTGGCGTAGGTCTCGCTGCAGCTGGACGAGCTGCTCAGGTTGCCTGTGCCACTGCCCTCTGAAGGACAAAAACACACACATCCAGGAGCGCTTAGCAACAGCAGTCAATCAATCAATCTGGAAACAGGTGGGCACAGTGAATGGGGACAAGCAGGAAGTGCCACTGAGACACCATTGAGACAAGGGGTCATAACGTAAGGGAGATAGACAAGATAATGTGACAGACAGAATAACAGAGTGGGGTACAGGCAGGTACAGAGTGGGGTACAGGCAGGTACAGAGTGGGGTACAGGCAGGTACAGCGTGGGGTACAGGCAGGTACAGAGTCGAGTACAGGCAGGTACAGAGTGGGGTACAGGCAGGTACAGTGTGGGGTACAGACAGGTACAGAGTGGGGTACAGGCAGGTACAGAGTGGGGTACAGACAGGTACAGAGTGGGGTACAGGCAGGTACAGAGTGGGGTACAGGCAGGTATAGAGTGGGGTACAGGCAGGTACAGAGTCGAGTACAGGCAGGTACAGAGTGGGGTACAGGCAGGTACAGTGTGGGGTATAGGCAGGTACAGAGTGGGGTATAGGCAAGTTAGGTACAGACAGACAGGGTAACGGAGTGAGAGATTTTTACCTGAGCTGCTGAGGGACTCGGAGGACTTTGACACCCCAATGAGAGTCAGCAGATTCGCAGCTGGGACCCAACCCTCCTTACTGGTCTTGAGGTTCCGGACAAACCTGCAACACAACCACAACACACTAAACACAAAACCAGCTACACAACCACAACGCAAACATGGTGCCCTAAACATAAAACCCGCAACAACACAAACACCATCCCCTTTAACTCAATGCACACGTGAGTATTATCATCAGTCAGCAACTCAGGACCAGGTCAACATGCCCTTGTTTAAACCTCAGCTTCCAAACTCGGAATTCAGAGATACCGGGGAAGTAACCCACAGGTCACGAGGGGCTCCGAGGGCAGAGGGGCCAGGTTGTAAGTACACACTTCATAACGCATTGAATAGCGTGCCGGAAAAGCAAACCCAGTCGACAGGCACAACACCTCTACCTACTTGCCACGTGAGTATTATTATCAGTCAGCAACTCAGGACCAGGTCAACATGCCCTCGTTTAGACCTCAGCTTCCAAACCTGGAATTCAGAGATACTGGGGAAGTAACCCACAGGTCACGAGGGGCTCCGAGGGCAGAGGGGCCAGGTTGTAAGTACACTTTGTAGCGGTTCGTATTAAAGCGTCATTGCTGAATAGCGTGCCGGAGGAGAGAGCAACCCAGTCGCACCTGGCTATCAGCACCTCTTACCTATTGTCTGGCAGGGGTTGTTTCGTGAGGAAAATGGCTTTCTTTAATGTGTTTATTTTTTTAAAATTCTAAACAACCCAGTTATTTTTTAGCCCAGCTATTTAGGAAAAGTCGTGGGGGGTTGGGGGAGGGAGGTGTATGGCATTTGTGGTGTTGGGCGTAATTCGCATTTCAAAGTCCAAACGCCCGATGGCGTCGGCTCTGGCCTTTCTAGCGTTAGCGTTTAAGCGCAGCTTAACGGATTCCCCCGGGGGTGAGGCCAGGGGGCGGGGCTCACCACTGTCCGTCCTCTCCTTCCTTTATCAGCTGAACCGTGTCGCCGCTCTTCACCGCCACTTCCTGCGGGCCTCCCCCTCTCTCGTAGTCCGCCACCACCGTGTACTTCCCCGGAGCCTGGGGGGGGGACACGGGAGACCTGGTCAGCACACGGTGGGTGTGGGCAACACTATATGGGTGTGGTCAGCATAATGATGGGTGTAGGTTACACTATGGGTGTGGTCAGCATACTGATGGATGTGGGTTACACTATGGGTGTGGTCAGCATACTGATGGATGTGGGTTACACTATGGGTGTGGTCAGCATAATGATTGGTGTGGGTTACACTATGGGTGTGGTCAGCATAATGATTGGTGTGGGTTACACTATGGGTGTGGTCAGCATAATGACGAGTGTAGGTTACAATATGGGTGTGGTCAGCATACTGATGGATGTGGGTTACACTATGAGTGTGGTCAGCATAATGATGGGTGTAGGCAACACTATGGGTGTGGTCAGCATACGGTCAGTGTAGACGGAATATAGTGGGCACAGTCATGCCACATCTGGTGAAACATTATAGCATCCAAACACTGGACACTGCGCTGGCATGAGATTCCCACAGTGCATTGCGATAGATCACAACCCAAGCAACCAGACATCAACTGATAATGGCGGAGGGCCAAAGCGACAAAAGAACTGAACAATTTAAATGCATTACCTTTCACTTCGCTTTAACAGAATGTAGTTAAAACCAGTGGTTATAGTTACATTTTAAATCTTTTTCAGTTTGCCTTGCGCAAAGTCACATCAACTAGCTAGTTTTTACTGTCACGTACACAGCAGAATTACTGTTATGCAACATTGGCTGGTAGCTAACGTTAGCTAACCGCAAGATGAAATATGTCACAACATCTCAGACGCAACCACACTCAACAGCTCACCAGCTTCTTCCCTGCTTCATCTTCGGGGTCAGAGTTCAGGGGGTCCTCAGAGCTGGAGTACCCATCATTCTCTTCAGATGGATCCAAGGAGAGTGAGGCCTTGCCCCAGCCTGGAGGGGGGGGGGGGCAAAGAGAGGGAGGGGTCTAGTCAATACTGTTCCTCATTGGGTACAGCCGGATGGAGACGGGACAAACAGAGGTGAAATCACACGCTGCGGTCCAGGCCGATAGCTTAAACCCAGCTTGCTTAAGCCCCACCCACCAGCCCTGGCCCAAGCAGGAGCGTAGTGACGCAAGCAAGTGGTACTTAACCGTGGCCTTCAGCATCATGGTGTTTTGTTTTTTCCTTCAAAAAGAATAAATCACTTGGTGACAGACGTTGCGTTCATAGAAATGTGCCGTTTAGGTACCGTGTGACCACCAGAAAAAAAGAAAGCACTGGGTTTTATAGTGCTATAAAAATATGCCTTGCTTTGCAAGCTAGTCTCCTGCTATAAATGAACAGTTCAATTCAAGATTAATTGGGGATAAAATGTTGGCATGGTTAATAAGATGCTAATAAAATGCTATAATTTTAATAACTGAGGAAGGGTTTATATGACTGTTGATGCAACTGCTAGCTCCCAACTCATCATCATGATCGTGGCCATCAGGCCATCTGCAGAAAATAAATCCAGCTGTTTCTGGATCAGGTCTGTCTGGCTCAAATGTGGCACAGAACACAGAACGGTCTGAAAACATATATTTCCTGATTAATTGAGGAACAAATCGCATCCTGGATGTGGAACTGAGGCAGAGTGGGTGAGAGGTGCAGTGGGTGACTGGGGCGAAGTGGGAGTGGGTGACAGGCGGAGTGGGTGACTGGGGCGGAGTGGGAGTGGGTGAAAGGCAGAGTGGGTGACTGGGGCGGAGTGGGAGTGGGTGACAGGCGGAGTGGGTGACTGGGGCGGAGTGGGTAACAGGCGGAGTGGGAGTGGGTGACAGGCGGAGTGGGAGTGGGTGACAGGCGGAGAGGGTGACTGGGGCGGAGTGGGAGTGGGTGACAGGCGGAGTGGGTGACTGGGGCAGAGTGGGAGTGGGTGACAGGCGGAGTGGGTGACTGGAGCGGAGTGGGAGTGGGTGACAGGCGGAGTGGGTGATTGAGGAAGAGGACAGGCTATCGCAGTGGTGTAAGCCTTGAGGAGCTCCTGGAGCTGAAGCACCAGCCACAACCGCATCAGAGACAGAGCAGCAGGTCCAGCGCGGGCCAATAGAAATGCAGGAACAAGAGACTGAGCAGCAGGTCCAGCGCGGGCCAATAGAAATGCAGGAACAAGAGACTGAGCAGCAGGTCCAGCGCGGGCCAATACAAAAGCAGGGACGAGAGCCGACTGAGACTGACCAGCTCATGGGTCCCGGCAGGAGACTGAGCCCTTTCTCCCATTTTAAAACTCAAAAAACACAAAAAACACGTAACATTTAGACGGAGAGGACTTGGAAGAGAGACGGGGGGGGTTTCTCTGAGAATCGAGCAGGACCATCGGTACAGTGTGCACCCAGGGCTACTTTTGGATTGTGCGAATTTAACCCTCACAGGAGGGAAACTCGCACAATACAGCCTTTATCATCTGGGTTTTTACCAAAAAAACTGATACGGCATAGTATTGCGATACTTTCATCTGCGATACAGCGTTGATATTTTGAGACTAATAGACTAATAACTGGAAAACAACCACCACCATAATAAACATTAGTGTACAATACAATGGAAACGACTGACTACTTTCAGCAAATAGCCCAAACCATAGATACTGCCTAGCAACCAGACACACATTCTAGTCCCTCTTGTTCTAGTCAAGCAGCAAGGCAGCCTTATGCCAGGTTCTCTGTAACTCACATAACTTATCATTAAGATAAAAAATTGGGTCGAAATGGTCTCACGGTATGTTTCCCATCATGGATAGCTAGCTAGTCACCTACTCCATTTGCTTCAAAACTGCAGCTATGCTGTCATGGCAACCCTGCAGCAAAATTTTGTCTTCATTCAACTGAGAGCCTGTGTAATGTGTATCGCAAAAAAATGCAAAGAATCGCAATACTATCGTACCGTGACCCGATTATCGGGATAATATCACACTGTGAGGTCCCGGGTGATTCTGACCCCTATTCATTTTTTACCTCTCTTCTTAGCCGGCAACAGGTGAGAAGTACTGAACCATGTGACTCTGGTGAGGTTGATGGGAGGACCTGTGTTAGTCAGGGGGTGAGGGGGGGGGGGGAGGAGGAAGATGCAGCGGTCAGTTTCCATGGCTTCTTATTACCGGCTCCACGCCACATTCTTAACGAGATGCAGATCTTCTCCGGGGCCAGAATGTGCAACAGAAAGCTTACTGTCAAATGAGTAATTACGAAAACATTTTTGTAATATAATTTTTAAAAATATTTTCTTGCCCATGATTGGAATCACACTTCCTAACTGAGATCCACTGACAGAGACCGCTGCATCAATATTCTCCATCAGTTTGGTAAGGGGACCTGCACACGGTGTGTACAACCGGCCAGGCCTTTATTTCCTGGGTGCAGTACCCCAGCTGAGCAGCCAGGGGGCATCCCACAGATCACAGGCACGTGGTGGACCAGAATTCCTGTTGTCAGGACTGTGATTTTCCCTGATTAAACAGGCAGTTTTTCAGATTTTCAGACTTGGGGGTTTCATAAACTCAGTTCTGCTGCTCTTTGACAGCTAATCAAGGAAAGAATGTTCAGCAGTAAAGCCAATTACTTGTGTCCTCATAATGCAATTAAGGTATGAAAATCAGGTTTTCCTATTTAATCAGGAAAAAAAAATCACACTCCAGTGGAATGAAGAAGGGAATCAAAAATACACCACCAGGCAATGCTAACCAGTGCTAGCCATTACACCACCGTGGTGGCACGGTGGTGGCACCCATGGTGGCATGCATGGTGGTGGCACAGTGGTGTAGTGGTTAGCCCAAGAGGGATTCGAGTCCCGGCTGGCCGGATCCTTTCTGTGTGGAGTTTGCACGTTCTCTCCCTGTGTTTGTCCTTGAATTTTCTCCGGGTACTCCAGTTTTCATCCCACAGACCAAAAAACATGTAGCTCACTTCCAAAAGAGATGTCAAGCTTAATGTGACTACCCAGAAATGAAAACAATTTTTAAAAAAATTTAAAATATGCTGTAAGCTAGTACTGGCACAGGCAGAATTTGGTTGTGGACTGTGGGGGGGGCGGGGGCATCACTGTATTGTGAATTAGTGCAGTGTAACAGGTAATGCCACCCAGGAGCAAGATGTGCTGGATAACCATCGCATGACAAGGTGCGTTTACGGAGTGGACACAAATGCGAAACACAGACACGTTTCCTGCCACGAGCAGCAGTGTCAATGTTGAAAACTGACATAATTTGGCATTGCAGCAACAGTGTTGGAAACGGACATAATTTGGCATTGCAGCAACAGTGTTGGTAACGGACATAATTTGGCATTGCAGCAACAGTGTTGGAAACGGACACAATTTGGCATTGCAGCAACAGCGTTGGCAACGGACATAATTTGGCATTGCTGCAACAGTGTTGGCAACGGACATAATTTGGCACTGCAGCAACAGTGTTGGAAACGGTCATAATTTGGCATTGTAGCAAGCTCTTGGTTCTCTGGCATCTAACATCAGACTTCAGGGGAAGGCTACTGGTTTGATGACTTCAGACACACAAAATGGCGTCTTCAACGTGTGCCCCCCTGTTCACATTCCCCATGAACACGACACATGCGGACGGGGACAAGGCAAGAGGCTTAAAGGGATAGAGTACCTCTAAAACCAAACGGAGTTGGGTCACTCTTGACCTCATGCCGCTTGGTTTTGCGGTCAGGGCTCGGAGGAGATCCTGGCAGCATTGCAAGAAGAGGAAGAGGAAGAGGAAGAAGACACAAAGATGAGATAGGGAGTAAAAAGGCAGACAGAATAAAAAATTAAAAGTAAAATGTGAAAATCTGAGAAAAGTAGTCTACACCGGCTACATGGGGCTGGACGCTGAACTGAATGATCGTGACTAAAAAAACAGAGCCATGTATATACAGTATGACTCTAGCTGAGCAATACAAAGGTTTGTGCTTTGAGCTATGAGAGCTATGGTGTCAAAGGTGACAGGGAGAGTCCTGAGGTGTGCATACTACGCTTTGAGGTCGTCTGAGGCTAACAGCCAGGTACCTGGTGGAGAGAGGTGGGCCATGGGTAATGTTAGGCTTTTAACATCAGGAAGTGCTGGCTCTGCAGAGGGAAGCATGCCAAATTTCACCTGATGGTAATTCAATGCTTAACTACACCTGAGATTTTTAATAAGGAAAAAATAAATCTTTTAAATCTCTTCAAAGGGCAACGTTACAAGCCAAATACAATAGAAGACTATCCATGCAATATATAGCTAGAGCTCAGAGTGCCCATGGCAGCAGTGAGAGATGGTAGACAGGGGGCTTGCAGGTAAAACTGTGTTGTCACCTGAGAGACAGGGTGGAGTTTTACCTTTCTGACTCTTGAGGTTGCTGAACCCCTGTAAGGAAAAGCGTTTTTTGGCCACCATGGCCCTCTCTGTGGTGGGACTGGTGGCTGTATCATCTACAGCAGCAGAGAAGAAGGGAAAACAACAGGAGGGAGAGGGAGAGAGAGAGGGAAAGAGAGAGAGGGAGGGAGAGAGACAGTGAGAGAGACAGGGAGAGAGGGAGAGAGAATGGGAGCAGAGGCAGAGAGAGGGAGAGAGAAAGAGAGACAGAGAAAGACAGAGAGGGAGCAGAGGCATAGAGGGAGAGAGAGAGAGAGAGAGAGAGAGAAGGAGAAACAACAAGAACGAGGGGAAAGAGAGAGAAAAAGGAGAGAGAAATTACACAAGCAGGAAGAGAGAAAGAAAAGGGCTATAATTAGGACAAGCAGTGAGAGACCAAAGGGCAAGAGAACAGGGTTGCCAGCAAAGCTCAGTGTAAGCATGGTGTGCAGGGCCTGCATGGGGAACAACAGTGAGCACTCAGCCCTGTTCCCCCTCTGTCCAAAACAGCTCAGCTCTGAGGCTGCAGCCTGCACCTTAGAGGCAGGGGGGTTATAGTGGACGCCATGTCTTTTTAGGGAGGCCTGGTACTGGTGCTGTGGCATTGCTGACCTTTGGCCTTTTCTGGGGTTTTTGGACTGGTGACGGGCTCCGGGCTGCCGGGCTCTGTCCTCTTCTCTTCGCCCTTCTTGTTGCTCTTCTGCCCACTTCTGAAGGGACTGCAGAGAGAAAAGGGCAATGCAATGAAGGACAAGAGCCCAGCTGGAGAAGGGCGAACAGAAGCACATAGAGAGCTGTGGGCTTCCTCATTTCCTCTATATTTTACACACTGAATGGTTTCAGATCTTTAGACAAACTGTAATACTAGACAAAGGGAACCTGAGTAAACACAAAACACTTTTATCTATTTTAATAATAATACTTTGAATTAGTATTTCATTTATTTTTCAAGTGCCCATGCACACACTCACTCCGACACACAGGCTTGCCTCAGAAGACTCTCTCTCCATTGGCAGATAACTATCTCAGTTCTCATGGGGCTTGCATTGGCCACCGCAACCCTGTGACCCCCCAACATGTCTGCTCTGTATCAGGTCACTGCCTCCTCCGACTGCTCTGTGTATGTAATTTTTCTGTCACGCAAGTCATCACAGGTAACTCACCTGAGCCCGGTAGGTGGGGAGTTGCCCGAAGGGAACTGGAATACCTGATCCGTCGCCCTCTGCTGGCTGGCTTCTGGAACAGGTCAGATTGGAATAAATCACACAAAACGAGACCAAAGACAGACACAGAACTACCCACAATCCTCCACTGCGACTGGCACAGCACCCAATCACACAGCCTGTTACATGTGTCCTGGGGTTGCAAGTTGTGTGCAGCAGCGTGATTTGTGCAAAGACCCCAGCAATGGCAGCCTTCCCCCCCCACCTCCCCCAATCCAGGCATTAACACGGGAGACGCTGCACCTCCGCAAACATCAAATAAAAGTCAATAAAACCTCAGGCTCAGATCTCCAAGGAAGGAGGAAAAAAAAAAAAGCACAGTGGTGTTACTTATCAAAACTGGCATCGTGTAGCTCTACCATGTGAATACAGAGTAGTGTAGTACAGCAGTAGTGTAGTACAATGGGTAAGGAGCCGAAAAGGTCACAGATTCGATTCCCGGGTAGGACACTGCTGTTGTACCCTTGAGCAAATGTACGTAACCTGCATCGCTTCAGTATATACCCAGCTGTATAAATAGATGCAATGCTATGCTATGGAATGCTATGAAAAAGAAAAGTTGTATAACGTTGCATATCGCGCTGCCCACTTCAGAATACCTCTAATGTACCCTTCAAGTACAACAGAACAGATGGAGAACAGGTAGCTCCATCCGCTAAGCAAGCTCTTATCAAAGCTACTACAGTCGGACCTGGAATCCATCTTACCCCTGAAAGCCTGCAACTGCTCTGTCAGAACCTTCCGGATCTCCTTCACCCAGGCAGTTTTTATTTCAGGTGTGGGGGCCTGAATGTCAAAATGAATTAAAAAAAAGATTATAAACGAAAACAAGTGTATTTAAAAATGAGATGTGTCTTGCCACCTACACAAGCACACCTGTCTTAAAAATGCTAACTGAGGGTTACAATTACTTTTGAAATCACAAATATAACATTATTATAACAAAATATTTGCTTCGTGTTTTCTGTTTACTGTGTGTAGGTAATACATTAAGATTTGCTTTCACTGGAACTAAGGGGCCAAGCCCAAACCATGAAAAACAGCATCAGACCAAGGGCTGTCCAGATCTTTTGGGTCATATAGAGTATTTTCTTTGTGTTTTTTTGTTTATGCAGGTAATAAGTATGCGATAAGGGTGTCTTTACCCACCTGCACTATATACACTTCCTCTCTGGAATTGCACCAAATCTCAAACTTCTTGTTGTCGCCCTTTGCGTTCTCCGTGATTCCCACGGCACTCATCTGAAGGCGAGAAGAGAGGAGAGAGCGAGAGAACGAGAGAGGGACAGAAGGAGGAAGGCAGAGAATGAGAGAGTGCTTCAGGGTCACAGACCTGCACAGATAATAAAGGCTTCAGAGTAACTGATCTGTACGGTGTACATAGGGGTCCATCCGCACATTTATCACACCACACCTACCCCAATAATCCACGTTCATAAGTCAGTTGCAACTTGCAACACTGATTGACAGCAATGTTCCCGCAATGTCATGTGCCATATTCAGTGTGGTTATTAAAACCATCCAACATGTGGCAATAGCACCCTTTAATTGTTTTGCACTATATCTTTGCTTTTTTAATCTGTGGAAAGTAGCCCACACACATAAATGCAGCCCTATCACCTGCACAAAAAAATGACAATAATTATGAAGATTCATAATAATGAAATGGTTTCCATTTCTGTGGGCAAATGTAGTTGTGCTTTCTGTGCGACATTTGGAAAGATTCTCACTCTTGGCCCCAGAACTCCCCCAGGGCTTGTGAAAATAATCTGGATTTAATAAAGTTCTTGCTTGGGCCTGCTTGGTGTGAAAAACCCTAACAACCTCAAGGAATCTGTGAATTGGTTGAAATAAGCATGGCTTCTTTTGGAGTGCATCTGGGCTGTGACACGTTGTCTCTGCAGATTCACTGAATATTTCGATAAATTAACAGATATGTATTATTCTGACTGCGCAGGGTGTGCGCTAAGCCAGTGTTTGGTATTCATTTTTCAGTCCGCAGAAAATATATTGAATCTGCAGGGTACCCGGTACATACTGATGCACTCAGTCACTCAAATACATTTTCTGTTCGATATTCCACCCATGTTCATTTTCCTTCCTCACAATTAACCAACTGTATGATTAGTCATGTGACTAAGTCATGCTAATCCAGTGCCTTTGAGGACCCCAACAAGGATATCAACTGCAGTGCAAGTTTACTGTAAATCCCTGTGGGTCACATGCTTAAGAAAAACTGCTGATGTCGGCCGTAACATCATGAGAGGTGCTTTGAGGCACACGAGAGGCACACCGTTCAGCAGCCAAACCGTTACTGGAACTAAAGACCAGGTCTGACGAGGACACAAGCTTATAGGATCACCTACCAGAGTCGGAACTGAGGAACGCCAAACAGATTCCAAACTTTTAGCTAAACCCCCCCACCACCCCCCCCCCCATCTTTGTAATAATCAAGGGCATTTGATTCCCCCCCAGGTTTTGTAATAATCAAGGCATTTGATCCCCCACCCCCACCCCTCTTAACAAGGATTTGTCACCATTTTATAATGAAGGACATTTGATCGCACCCCACCTCCAAGAGTACAATGAGACATTCTCCCCCCAGCCCCCCAGCTTGTATAATGAAGGACATTTCGTGCCCCCCCATGCCCCCCCCCCCGAGACTCACGCTGAGCGAGTGTTTGAAGCTGTAGGAGGGGGCTTTCTCGTACCCCTCCCCGTTCTCCTCCCGCCGCTTGCAGAACAGCAGGGCCTTCTGGTGCAGGAAGAGGTGGCGCTGCATGGGCTTGAACCGCGCCAGGTCCTTCACCTTCGCGTGGCCCTTCTTGTGCTCCGTCCACACGCTGAAGGAGCCCTGCATGAGCAGCCTGCCCAGGTCGCCAAGGTTAGCCTAAAGGGGGGAGGAGGAGGAGGGGGGGTGGGGGTGTTAAGGTTTCCAAAGGCTTCCCCTTCTGGGCTTGACATAAAAAAATGCCACCTTTTGGTAGTATTTTCTATGGAAAAAAAATCATTGTAGTTCACAAAAGGAATCTGAAATAATTAAGTCAATATAAGGTGATACTACATGAAACTACAACTCCCATGAGCGCTGGGTGCACACTGTGTGCTCATCCCATTGGTCCATCCAGTTTGTGTTCTCTCGTGTCTTGCCTCCTCAGTTGAGCTAGGAGCACAATTAATAAGAGGGAGGACCCAGCCAAAATCAAACCACTGGCAAACACAGTGCCGCGTACAAACTGTGTATACACATTGTGGCTTTAAACTCTTCGTTTTGTGACACATTCAACCAGAGACTATGAGGCTCATCCGTGCACCACAGCGTGGTGGCCTTTACCAAATGCACCACCCAGCAGCCCTGAGTTTTAAAGCAATACGTGGAAAAGAATGCAGTGACGACAGAGCTATGTAAGTCCCACTGTGCGGATAGGCGGCACTGACGCTAACCTCACCTCATAACCGGTGATGGCGATCAGGTGCATGGAGTCGTTAACCGCCTTCAGAATGCCTAGGATTGAGGACAGCGCCTCCTGCAGGTCCGCCGCACCATCACAGGCCTTACTGTACTTCAGCAGCTCCTGGATACAGAAACACACAAATTAGCCTACTGTCCCCTTCTGCCAGCAAACAAATCTGTAATCTGAATATCTTTAGAATAATGATCTTCAGTAACAGCCTGTAGAATTCCCGTATTTTCAGTATAATAATTGCGTGGAAGAATTGGGATTACAGCTTTGGTCACAACCTGAAGCTGTCAGTGACAAAGCTTACCTTCAGTAAGAGCTGGTACTTGGTTATCCTCTGCACAGGTTTGAGAAGATATGAGTCCAAGCCCAGTTTATGCTCCAGCTTTCTCTGGCACTCCTGTACGAGTCACACAGTCAGACCAAGAACACACAAAATATACAATCTTATACTTAAGATTTATTTATTAACCTTTATTTAAACAGGGTAGGACAAGGAGAACCAAGTTCTCTTTCACATACAGTATCTGCCCAGTGAACAAAACATAAAAATATGACTATATCAAATAAAACTATATAACTACAAAGCAATAAATTAAATGCAGTACTCCATTAAATATCATTTCTGACAAGTACAAGACACAATTAAATAGGGCTTTATTAAGGTCCTGTCCTCATACAGAGAAACCAAACAGTTCAGTTCATTACATTTAATTGGTGCATTTGAAAGCCTTTCTTCCTGGTACAGAAATGAACGGAAGAACCGCTAAGGTGAGTCACTGTTGGGATCTTGTACAGCAGACTCTGAACTGTGGCAGTGATGAGAGCTTTAATGGAAGTTTTCCTAGCAAGGCCTTGTAAATTAAAAGCGGGCGCTGTTAGCATAATTTCTCCAGTCTGTGAGGGAGGGCCAGCCAGCTTTCAGACACAAGTCACAATTATGTGTCAAAAATGTTTCATCAGTAATGAATCTTAAGGCACTATGATACACGGCGTCTAGTGACTTCAAAGTGGAGTCTGCCGCACGCATGAAAATAGCATCACCATAGTATCTCCAAAACTGACATCAAGGTTGACTGAACAATTAGCATTTTATCAGTCTCAGAGAAACATGCCTTGCTTCTGTAGAAGAAGCCAAACTTAAGTTAAAATTTTTTAGTAAGCTCTTCAATATGCAATTTTAATGACATTTTATCATCCACCGAAAACCAAGGTATTTATAAGATGATACCCCTTACAATCTGTGACCCACATGTCAGGTCTTCATGCCTGAATCTATATAATATCAAGGTCTGTATGCTTCATAAAGGGGGTTTCCTTAGAGGAGTGTGAGGTCATAGAGGAGGTTACTTGGAGGACTGTGAGGTCATAGACGGGGTTACCTAGGGAAGTGTGACATCATAGATGGGGGTTGCTTTGCAGTGTATGGGTCACAGTGGGGGTTACTAGGGGGATATGAGGTCACAGTGGGGGTTACTATGGGAATATGAGGTCACAGTGGGGGTTACTATGGGAATATGAGGTCACAGTAGGGGTTACTAGGGGAATATGAGGTCACAGAGGGGGTTGCTAGGGGAATATGAGGTCACAGAGGGGGTTACCTGGAAGAAGGCACAGTCAGAACACTGTCTCCACAAGCTCTCGGAGCGCGGTTTGTTCTGACAGTACTTCTCGTAGATCTGCAGATCATTCATCTGCGTCGGAGAGAGAGGAAGCGCCGTTAAACACACAAGCGGGTCATAACATGCAGATCACAAAGCAGTTACGGCACATAGCTCATACTTTTACGGCGTACACAAATACCTGTTGCCATGTGAACACCACTGTATCACTGCCACATATGAATCACGGATTGTTTATGCGACACAGATAAAATATTCAGTTTACTATTCATCAGAGGAAAAGGAACAATGCATTTTTACGCAAGGTCCTCCACCTAAACGATCGCAAAAAGCGCTTTGCAGTGAAGGGGAAACTCGCCTCAATTACCACCAATGAATAACAGCCACCTGGCACACGACATTCACATTGCACCAGGACACTGACCACAGGTCAGCTGAGCTGGAGAGGACGGGAGGGGAGGGGAGGGGGAGGAGGAGGAGGGGAGCAGTGCCGTGTCCAATGTTCTGGCTAGCAGAGCACCTCTCGGTTAATGCCACACACACCCGCCATCGGTGATTTAATCAAGTATTTTCCATGCTGTGAGCTCACCCGCTGCAGGAAGCACCGGCCAACCAGCTCAGGGCAGTCTGTGAACGCCTCCAGCTCTCTGAGAAAGGTCCTGTGAGAGAGAGAGAGACAAAGAAAGAGAGAGAGAGAGAGGGAGGGAGAGGGAGAGAGAGAGAGAGAGAGAGAGAGAGAGAGAGAGAGAGGGGGGGAGAGAGGGAGGGAGAGGGAGAGAGAGTCCAACAGGAGTAGAGGGTAAAAATACAAACGGGCATTCATTCTCTCCCCGAAGTTAGAACGTAAACCAAAGTAAAGTCCCCTGTCCCAGAGCCACAGACTAGGCCCCGCAGACAAAAGAGG
This sequence comes from Anguilla rostrata, assembly GCF_018555375.3. Taxonomy (NCBI): domain Eukaryota; kingdom Metazoa; phylum Chordata; class Actinopteri; order Anguilliformes; family Anguillidae; genus Anguilla; species Anguilla rostrata. The sequence continues at coordinate 32,724,599 of NC_057947.1, read as the reverse complement.
CAGCAGTATTTTTTGGTTCTTTTTAGTATAGTCTTTTTTTAAATAGCTGACTATTTTGATGTTTGAGCCAAGTGGCCCTCTCTGGTACGTATTGTTACAGGAACTCGGTAATTAAGGGGCTCGAGACTCCCATGAATATCACAACTGCTGAAGTCAGAAACAAATAAGCCCACGCACAGTGTAATTTTAATCTCAGTACATCTGCTAAATCTGCGCTGCCCAATCAGTGCATCACAACTGAAAGCAGGCAGCGTGGATTTCAGTGTGTTCCACGGCCAGGAGGGAGGACCGTACCTCTTGTGGAACTGGTAAATCTCAGCCATGTTTCCAAACAGGATGTCCTTCTTGTTCTGCAGCACGCTCGGGATGAGGTGCATCATGGCCGGGTTGTCCATCTCAGCAGCGTACCCCTGCAAGGCATGGAAATCAGGGTTTGCGCCGCCCCAAGGGAATTATGGGAAGGATTCAGTCGGCAGGGACAGTAGTGTTCATCGCTCAAGGGACCCATTGGCTGCACAGGCGCCAGCCAATGGGTCAGACGCATATGATTGGGTCTCCTCCACCCCCCGCTCTGCGTGTGTGTAGCTTATGGCTGTGCGTGGTGTGAAATGAAGCAGCTGGCTGACTCCGCGTGTTTTGGAAGAGAAGCGTGAGCTGTCTTCACTCTCCCAAGCCGGGAGCGGGGTGGTGTACATGAGCATGCTGGTACATGGCTTGCAAATTGGACATTCCAAATTCACACGGGACTGGAGATGTCAAATGTATTTATTTTTGTTTCAAAATGGTCATCGACAGGGATTTTAATGAGGTGTGAAGTGTGCTGTCTCTGTTCTGCAGGTCCTGGGGCTGTTTGGGGGTGAGAGAGCAGAGTCTCACTCACCTGAAGCACACAGAGCAGCTCCTCCACGTACGCTCTCTCCGTCTCCAGCAGCTCATTCATCACATGCCTGGGACGAAAAGGACAGAGCACCTTAACCACACACCGCAAACCCCTTAATCCTATACCCCAAACCCCTTAACCCTGCATCCCAAACCCCATAATCCTATACCCCAAACCCCTTAACCCCACATCCCAAACCCCTTAATCCTATACCCCAAACCCCTTAACTCCACATCGCAAACCCCTTAATCCTACACCCCAAACCCCTTAATCCTATATAGCACATCCCAAAGCCCTTAATCCTATACTCCAAATGCCTTAATCCTATACAGCACATCCCAAACCCCTTAATCCTATACCCCAAGCCTCTGAACCCCAGACCCCAATCCGCTTTGCCCCACACCTCTTTACCACATGCCCCAAACCCCTTAACTCCATACCCCAAACATCTTAACCCCACGTCACAAACCCCTGAACTTCACATTGCAAACCCCTTAATTCTATACCCCAAACCCCTTAACCCGAAATCCTTTTATAGAGCTATTGTGACAAATGCAATCTAACTACAATCTAACTGCAAGTTGACGTCCAGCCACTGGTAGCTCAAGAGGAAAAACAGTGCTTAGCACTGGGCAATCTCACTTATAACATAATTATTATTTACAGTCTCACCGTCTCAGGATGGCCAGGTTCTCCTCTTCCTCGGAGAGCGATCCCTGCCGGCTGCCGCTGTCCTGCAGCTGGAGAGGCAGGGAGAGACTCGCATGAAAAACACTGAAACACAATGGATGCCTACGGGAAACGGGCCATTGCTCAAAGAACTACTAATGAGACACAGTCGGGTTTACTGAGAACAATAACCATGTGGCAAATCAGCGCAAGCTTTGTGAGAACTGGATGAACATTCAGTGACGTATGACAATAAATGTGATAGGCCACACCCAATCCAAAACTCAGTGGCTCACTGCTCCAGCATAACTGATTTATAGTTCCCAAAAATGGTTAGGTGCACCCATGCCACTGCATGTGCCACGTTTGGCGCAACGTGAACAAAAAAACAAAAAAAGCCTTAGCAAAAAAAAAAAACTGTTTTACTGTGCAAATTACCTATTTAGCTCATTATGGTGGACTTTCATGCTCTTCACCCATGTTCCATGTATAACAATATGTATCCATCCATGAATAATAATAATAAAACTATAGGAAAATAATAGGGGTTAATAATAATTATTTTTTGGGTGGTACAAGAACTGGCAATACTTCAAAATGAATGTTCTTAGCCAGATGCATTCTGGGACATCTCTCAGCATGCTGGAGCGTGTTTAAATCCCTGCTTACTTTTCTGCAGCTCACGCCAGTCTCCACCTCGCCTCCACCGCACGTCTTCTCTATTCCCCGGTGCCCTGGGAGATATCGCGAGAGAGAGAGAGAGAGAGAGAGAGAGAGAGAGAGCGTGAAAGTGAAAGAGTGCAAGTGGAGGGGGGGGGGTACTGAAAAAGTCTTGCCCTTATAGATATGTTATAATGATCAAAGGCAAAGATAACTGTGAGAATGAGTTCACTGTCACTACTCAGAACATTTGACACACTGCATATGGAAACCTCACAGCAACTGCAAATCAGCCACTAGGGGGCACCAAAACCATTTTCAATCTTTAAGACCTCATTTGAAAGGTCACTGATGCCATAAATCTAAATGACCTGGCTTTTGTGGGTATTGCTGATCCGTGCAGATAATCCTCTGTGAACGCTCACAGTCAGACTACAAACCTAAATCACCATAAAAATAATTATCTAATTTACCCAAGACGTGCTTGTGGAAACTGTACATCAAAAACAAGTAATATTTTAGACCATTTTGAAACTAATGGTGCAATCATTTTCAAAGCAATCAAGTTCCCCAAGTAATATTCAACACATGATGAACTAATATTATCATCCTGGATGTTTTTTTTTTATTTCAGTGGAGAGTGATGTCATCAGCTGTTTTTTTCTCATCCTAAATAACATAACAAGCTCAGACCCAGGGGATGTAACTTAATCCACTGTTTCACACTTTTTCAGTAAAATCGACAAATAACAACAAATACCTGCTTCTCCAGAATGAGGGTTTAAATTAATAATAAGGGTTCAGCCAATTGGACTGAAGAATGAAGGAATCTGCACTTTTCGGCTGGGGGGGGGGTGTATATAGTCACCTGGAGATGACAGAGGGGACTTGACGAAGGCCTCGGGCCGGGGGGCGACGGGCTGGACGGGGCGGGACTGCTTGGCGGCCAGCTTCTTCAGGCTGACCCGCCTCTTCTCAAACATCTCCTGCATGGAGGTGTGCTTCCGGAACACTCTCTCCACGTGATCCTGCGGCGGCCAATGAGGAGAGCCGAGGTCAATTAACCACACCCCCTTCACCCAACAAAATATCAAACCGCAAACTCCACTCAAATCCCATCTGCAGGGCAATGCAACACAGTTAATTAACAGGCAGGTAACAGAGAGAGGAGCAGCAGCAATCGCTCCAGCAAGTCAGGGAATGGGTTAAGTGAAGTCAAAAACTATAAAAATCCCTAAGTGAATAAGTAAAAAATATTAAAATCCCTAAGTGAATAAGTAAAAAATATTTAAATCCCTAAGTGAATAAATAAAAAATATAAATGTCCCTATGTGAATTAGTAGAAAATACAAAAATCCCTATGTGAATTAGTAAAAAAAAAAAACAAACAAATTCTTATATAAATTAGTTTTTTAAAAATTCCTATGTGAATACATAAAAAATTAAAGTGCTTATGAGAATAAGTATAAACACAAAAATCCCTGTGTGAATCAGTGAAACATAAGTGAATGAGCTCGCCCATTTTTCGCAGGTGAGCGCCTCACCCTGAACTCGTCGTTGAGCACGGACGCGTAGTCCCGGAAGATGCTGTCCATGTCCGAGAGCTGGCTGAGCTGGCCTCTCGTCTCCAGGTAACGCTCGATCTCCTGCAGGGCCGACTCCGCCCCATCCTGGGTCTGGCACTTGTCCACCGGCTGCGACGCCAGCAGGTAGATGCCCTCTTCGCACCACTTGGCAGTCTGGGTAAAAGGACGAGCGATTAGTCATGTCTGAAAATCTGTAAAAGATAGCTAACTCAAGTGATTGGTCGTGCCTGAAAACCCATGACGACAGACACTAAGTGACTAATCATGTCCGAAAAAAGACAGCAATTCGAGTGACTAGTCATGAAAACCCAGGACATTCTAGTCAAATATGTGTTCTAAATACTTTAAGACTCGATAAAATTTGAAACTACTCCTGCAGATCCCTGAGAATTTTCCATGAAACATGTTACTAAACAAAGCTAAAAGTGTCCATATGGTAAAAATATTTCCCCCAAATACATGACTCTGTGTGGGCAGGGCAGGGCAGGGCAGGGTAGCTGGGTGGTGTGTGGATGACGGGGCAGGTAGGTACAGTGGGCGGATCGAGGTGTGTCGTGGGAGGGGCGGGGCAGGTAGGTGCAGTGGGCGGGGCATGTGGTTGGAGGGGCAGGCCAGGTGGGTGCAGTGGGCGGGGCATGTGGTTGGAGGGGCAGGCCAGGTGGGTGCAGTGGGCGGGGCATGTGGTTGGAGGGGCGGGGCAGGTAGGTCCAGTGGGCGGGGCGGGGCAGGTAGGTGCAGTCGGCAGGGCGGGGCGGGGTGGGGTCACCTGCTCCAGGCTTTGGTGCAGCTCCATGGCCCTGAGCAGGTGGGCCTTCCTGGCCTGCAGGCAGGCGGTCAGCCCCTCGCTGACGGAGCGCAGCTCGCTGCATTTGGGCTGGATGGAGTCCTGGGCGTAGTGCGAGCTCTGGATCAGCGAGGCCCCCTCAGCCGCTAGCGCCCGCGCCCGGTCCAGGACGTCCTGTCCAAAAGAGAGAGAGAGAGAGAGAGAGAGGGTGCTCGATTCATTTACCAATCACGCTAATAAACTCATTCCTTATATGTTCTATTAAAATAGTTATCTCTTAATGTAGGTGAGGTCATTTCCGTTGCTGATTTCTATTTTTAGGTAAACGACTGAGAGAAAGAGCACACACTACTCAGCCAGCTGCTAGACAAACTCATACTGTACACTGAATGCCACACTAATAATTATTTTCAAAACTGATGGCATATATTTTCTGTGACAGAAATGAATAAATATGTGCAATCTCTCTGTAAAAGCTGGAAATAGTTTATCCTTTGCAGTAAGGTTATGGATTTCCCCCTGGCCTGGTATTTTACAGGAGAGAGAGAACTACCTTTGAGCTGACTGCAGTCAGAACCCACCACTGCAGTATGACAGCTTTCTGACCAATCAGGGGCTCGTTTCTCCCCCCACACCCCCTTCTCTCAGTCTCTCTCTCACGCTCTGTCTCTACATATCTCTCTCTCTCTCTCTCTCTCTCATACTTGCTCTCTCTATATCTATCTCCCTCTTCCACTCTCTCTCCCCCTCCCTCGCTCTCTTCCTCTAGCTGATTGGCTTCACTTTGGTCCACATCCCGCCACCACACACAGAGTTTTAGCGAAAAGCCAGAACAGCTCCTGCAAGGCCCCCACTGCATGCGGATGAGCGAAAGCACAGAGCATTCAGCCACGTCCAGCCCTCCAGTGACACGCTTATAACAGTGTTATAAGGCCTTATAACGTTGACGCAAACTGAACTAACAAAGTGTTTCATGTTGGCATATTTAAGTATTCACCTCACCTTCCATCTCTGCTGTTCTCTCTAACCCTGAATTAGAATATTGTCCAAACTCCCATAATTCACCTGGACATGCCCACATCTGTGCTTCTCTGATCTGTAATAGGAATTTGAGCCTCTTGCTCACAATACCATGTGACTGGACTGGCTCGGCTCATATTTCAGTTTGGCAGGCTTTTAATAAAGCTCAGCCAATAAACACCCCTGAAGTCCCGTTAACCTTTTGACCTCTATGACCTTCACTGACCTCCCATAGTGACATCATCCGCTGAGTCATGAGGTAAAAACTCCCCTGTGTTTTAAGTGAAAATAGGCCTATATCCATACAGCATATATAATGAATCACAAAAAACTATGTTTCAAGTGAAATGTTTTTTTGCGTTTGCAAAAAGCCTCAAAAGACAGGAAAAGAAAATGGTCAGCCCTAATGCTAACAACAGCCAGCTCTCCATCAAGGTGAATCAGCACAGATATTTAACAACCGCTACAGCTCTGTATACGTCTACTGTTCTTGGGTGTTGCAGGGATTAAGACTGAATGCTTCGGGGGTGCAGGGATAAGTCTGAAATGCTTTGGTGCTGCAAGGATAAGGCTGAAATGCTTAGCACGTTAGCACGTTAGCATTCCTGATGAGCCTCTTACACAGATTCTCTCCTCCTGGCCACTCAGGTCTCTCAGCAGGTGCTCCACGTGGGCGGGGCTAATCCCCACCTCCGAGAAGATTGACAGACGCTCCGCCCACAGATCCTGCTGGGCCCTGACCTGGAGAGAGACAGGCATGTGAATATTAAATACAACACAATACAATACACACACACACACACACACACGCATGCACGCACACACACGTGTACTCAAACACAGACACATGCACACACACACACACACACACACAGACACACGCGCGTACACAAATGCACACACACAAACACACATAAATAACACGCACACACTATAGACAGTCAAACAGCCCGAGCAGGGTGATCCAGACACGCTTTGCTCAGACTGAGGCCTGACGCCGGAGCGAGCGTTGGACCCACACACCTCCCGGTAGTTGTGCTCAAAGTGGCGCAGCTGCAGGCACTGCTCCAGCTTGGTGTGGTGCCGATCCCAGAACTCATCGAACGCGCTCTCCGTCTCACCCAGCTGGGACAGCAGCCTGCGCGGGGAAGGAGAGGGAAGAAGGGAAAGAGGGAGAACGTGGGAGAGAGGAAAAGAGGGAGGCATCGAGATGTAAACCAAAAGTGGAAAGAGAGACTGGGAGTGCAAAAGCACTCAAAAATCAATGCAAGCAAGGTGTTTGATTTACACCTAAACTGAGCCTCAATAAATCACTTAAATTAGAAAATACAACTGCTCCTCCTTCCTCCTTTTTACTTTTTTCCCTCTCAAACACAGCAAAGTTCAGTTAACGGCTTTGCTGTTATGGGTGAGTTTGGAACCAACACCCTTGTGGTTGCCTCGGTCTCAGCACCTCTGCACAGTGGCCAGGTTCTCCAGCTCGTCCTGGTTCATGGAGTATTCCGGATCCTTCTCCAGCGGCTCATTGATGCTCTCCAAAAGACGGTCTCCTTGGTTCAGGGCTATCCTCAAGTCGTCCTGCGAGGAGACGAGGCACGTGATTGGACATGGCCTAGCTAAAAAACCAACTGCCAGTTCAGAGCAGGCAGGGGAATGCACGTTCCCCTGAAGGCCCAGATCTGTTTCTCCACTTCTGCTCTAAATAAATTAATATACCCAGCCATTTGCGTGATCTGATATTTCAGCTACATTAGCCGACATGACCATGAATCGCAGCTAAATGCTGTTCTTCTGCGTCTCACTGTGAGTCCGTTTACTGGGGACTCATCTGCAAGGGAATCCACAATGGTGTACACAGAAAATTGGTTAATTTGAAAACACATGCGGCCCCTAGATTCGAGCATGCGTCACAGAGATCTGCTAATGTGTACACTGCGTAAACGCATTCCTCCGGTCGTTTGTGTCCACTGTCAGCCACCATCCGCCAGATGATGCCAGTAGCGTTGGATCTGCCAGGCAGGAGCCACCAGCATCACAGACTCGTTAGACCAGTGGTCTCCCGCCCTGGTCCTGGAGCGCTACAGGGTTCTGCTGGTTTTTGTTTTCACCTTAAAATCAGCGCCCAATTGAGACCCAAGACACCAGGTGAGTTGAGTTAACGGTGTAATCAATTGCTCTAATTGATTCGTGAAGTGCAGAGTCACCATGAAAACCAGCAGACCCTGTAGCTCTCCAGGACCAGGGTTGGAGACCACTGCTTTAGATCCACTCAGCTCTGGGACAGTAAAGTATAATGGCCAGCATAATGGGTAAGGAACTGGTCATGTAACCTGAAGGTCACCGGTTTGATTCTTGGGTAGGGACACTGCCTTTTTACCCTTGGGCAAGGTACTTAACCTGCATTGCTTCAGTATATATCCAGCTGTATAAATGGATGTAAAAATGCTCTGGATAAGAGCGTCTGCTAAATGGCTGTAATGTAATGCAATGCAATGCAGGAGCCACCAGTATCACAGGCCCACTCAGGTCCTGGACAGTAATGAAATTACTACAGTCATTTCATCAGCCTTCAGTCATCCCTGCTTCATAACTATCGGAGGCTCCGGTTGGTTGGCAACAGCAGTTTTGGATGCTGTGCTACAGCACAACTCATCCACCAGCCCAGCATCGTCCTTGCTGATATGCCCTATAATGCATTTTCAGAAGATGCACAATGCAGGAATGCTTTAGAGCAGTGGTAAGCAACCCTGCTCCTGGAGATCTACCATCCCTGTAAGTTTTCATTCTAACCCTAACAAAGCACACCTCATTCAACAGCTAGAGATCTTGTTGAGCTGCTAATTAGTAGCAGAGTCAGGTGGGCAAAAATTAGGGAACAGGGTTGGTTTACCACTGTTTTAGAGGGAGGGAGAGGGATGGGGTAAGAGTACTCTGGAGCAGAGCACCGTATCTGGGCGAGCCTTCCGGCTCACGCACCTTCATCATGTCCTTCTTCTCGGTGTGAGCCTCCAGGAGGCTGGTGGTGGCCTGGACGTCGTTGGGAAGCTCCGTCTCGGCCAGCTCCGCCCCGAAGGACTGCAGGACCTGCGCCGTCTTCTTCACCATCAGAGCAAAGCCCTCGATGGCCTGGACGTGAAAAGAAACACACCAGGTCCCAACCGACTACTTATTATTTTTTCATACTTTTCCCCCATACTTTTCTCTCCGATATGGAATGCCAGCAGCTTTTTTTCCCACACACCACAGCCCACAAGCTGAGTAGCACGGTCAGGGGGAAGACACTTAAAATACATCTTAAGAGACCATGCAGCAGGTGCCGAACCCTAACCACACTGATCCAGGTACATGCTAACGTGCTACCATGCTAACGCGATAACTGCCGGACCCTCCCCCTCTGTCACTGCACACAAGGTAATGATTCCATATTCAAAAAGGATTTATTAAGGTTGACTGCAAGCAGAGACAGCTCTAAATTGGGCGTGTCTGGCTCCCCCCCCCCCCTCACTCACGGTGCGGTGCGAGATCCACTTCTCGTGGCAGTACTCCTGGGTCCCCCCGAACTCCACGGTCAGTTGGGTGGGGTCGATGTAGGCGTGGAGCTCAGTCACCGAACTGAGCATAATCACCTGGGCAGGGTCAGGTGAGTGTAGGTTAGAAAAACACAGCATCAGGACCACAGACTACACCAACAGAAGCCCTACCCCTACAGTACTCAGCCTGGCATTGTAGATTCATAAAGCACCACTGCAATACACGCACATCAAAGCACACCGTTTAAGTTTAAGCCATTCTAGGTCCTAAGAACCACATTAGCATAATTAGCATAACCACTAGCAGGTGCCTTCTCTTAGAAGTCCCTGTCCTGTTTCAGACGAGCAATGGTTGAAACCCCTACACACTGTGATTGCCATTTCCACTCCTGTTAAATATGTCATTATTCAACATTGTTTAGCATGACATTATTTAATATTCATTACAGAGTTGCAGTGTCTCTTTCTCTATCTCTGTGTCTTTATGCCACAGTAACTCAGACACACGGACAACATTCGGGAGGGGGACACCTTTCTTCACCGGTTCTGAGAAGACAAAGCGGACAAAGTGTCCTTTGAGAACGTGCGTTCAGTCTGCGGCTTGCGACGGGGGGCTTGTCACGGGGGGGTTTCCCACCTCTGCCACTTACCGGCACCTTCATTTTGAACTCATCTCTGTTGAACCTGAAGTAGAGGTCCGACAGCGCGCGCTGGAGCAGGGCAGTGGGACGCAGCACCAGAACCAGCTGCAGGTTTCCTGGGAATGAGCCCTGCCGCACGACAGAGAAACAGCCAATCACAGTCTGCGCGTGACCGAGAAACAGCCAATCACAGCTGCGCATGACAGAGAAACAGCCAACCACAGCTGTGTATGAGAGAGAAACAACCAATCACAGCTGCACATGAAAGAGAAACAGCAAAGCAAAGCAGCATATGACTGAGAAACAACCAATCACAGCTGCACATGACAGAGAAACAGCCAACCACAGCTGCGCATGAGAGAGAAACAGCCAACCACAGCTGTGCATGAGAGAGAAACAACCAATCACAGCTGCACATGAAAGAGAAACAGCAAAGCAAAGCAGCATATGACTGAGAAACATCCAATTACAGCTGTGCATGGCTGAGAAACAGCCAATCACAGCAGCACATGACAGAGAACCAGCCAATCACAGCACTGATTCCACTAGCACCAATTTGAACCAGAGCTCCAGAGAGTGAGACAGTCATCTATGGACAGCGTAGTGCGGTGGTAACCAATCCTGTTCCCGGAGATTTAGCGTCAATTAGGTTTTCACTCCAACCCTAACAAAGCACACCTCAGTCAACAGCTAGAGGTCTTTGTTGAGCTGCTAATTAGTAGTAGAGTCAGGTGTGCCAAATTAGGGTTGAAATGAAGCATACAGAATGGTAGATCTCCAGGAACAGGGTTGGGTACCACTGGCTTAGTGAGTCTCAGCAACCCTTTGGCAACAAGTTTATACATGAAACTGAGAAGTCCAATGAGACAATTTATTTTAGGGAATGCATGCTACATATCAACAGCAGCCCCAAACTGCTACCTTTCCAGTCTGTCCAAAATATGAAGTACAACCACAGCACTGCAATACATTTATTAAATGTAATCTAACAAAATATGTATCATATTTATTCACATATAGAATTGTAAACTCCTCCATCTTCAACCTTTCAAACATGAAATTAGAATTTACTGTTTATTTACTTATTGTACAAATGAGTAATTACTTTCCCTTTTTAAATTATTGTCAAGCTTGTAGGCTTGTAAAAAAATAAAATAAATTTAAAATTTCATCATGTCAAAAATTATTTTTCTCCCTTTCAATCAATCAAGCAAGCAAGCAATCTATCAATCAATCCTCATTTTAAATAGTGCAATTTCTAAACAGTTTGTAAATGGCATTCTACATGGCCTCTTTCCAGGAGTTCATTCCAGCTTTAAGAGGACATTCCTCAGACTGCAGGCGTGGGATGGACTTCGCTCTGAACGAATCCCACCTTCCCGAACAGGTCTGACCCATTTGGCGAGTTCAGCCCACCTCCCTCGTCTTTCACAGGTAGCCTACACGGTGTACAGCATTTAAAATAATAAGGCTCGATCACACCGCACTGCCGTCCATTGCGATGGATTCGAGCGTGTTGGCCAGCGGCTCGGATTGCTGAACACGTGTAGAATGTACTATAGCGCTAAAAACAACCTCGAGCCAACAGCTTACACCCAGGTCGTCGTAAAAACCGCGCGGCAACCGACGCACTGCAGACGAAATTCTCCGGCTCCGGTTTCCATTTCTGATATTCACTCGAACACAGAAGCTCTTAATTTGTCAAATGTTCCTTCACATGGTGCAAAAAAACGTCATTTCGAACAAACGGCACCTCAGTCGGCATGCACAGACACGAGACGTGGGTCAGCCTACCTGACATGATCACAGCGTAGAATTTGTTGGCTATCGCACGAACAGAATTGCGATTTGACCATGGGCCTGCATATTCAGATTCCAAGACCCCAGATCCCGTCTTGCATTTTCGCCAACAACGCTTTTAATCCATCCTGTTCCGTCTATTCCCGTCGTATTCCCACCACACAGCAATCTTTATCCTGTTGCCATGGAAACCCTGCTCCATGGCCAGTGGGGCTTCTGACGTTCTGACATAAATATTTATTTCAGGTGGATGCGAATACATATCTCACTTAACACAAGACAGCCTATCAGAGGCAAAAAAGAAAACAAACAAGGCATTTAAATATTCCTCCCGTCCCGAGTAAAATGGATTTCATTAAATATTCACCGCAGAATCGATGCTCTTGAGTAACGCCCAATGCCCTGGGCTCACGCGCTAAAACCGCGAAGTAGACAGAGGCTATTAATAAGCGGCTGTATCCATATCGACCGCGCTGTTTTTTAAGCGGTCAGGAAGACCACGAGCGCAGCGTGGCCAGTGCTGCTCACACAAGCCTGCCAGAAGGTCTGGGGTGAGGGAAGATGGGGCCCGAAGCTGGTCAGGGCTCTCGTTATAAACGCGGGTTTTCTGCACATTCAGGCATCTGCATGAAGGTCATTGTGTTCAACAGACGTAAATATATCAAATCCATTTTAGATTTGAGGGCAATCTTCTGTTTGGATGTAAGTGCATGGAGCAAATTGTATATTAAATATTAGATTAAATGTTTCCCACAGAATCCATGAACCACCTTTGGGCAACTGGCCCATAACAGTGCAGTATGTACATTTTTTTTAGGCTCACCCAAAGACGGAAGGTAGGAAGATTTAAACCAGATAAAACGTCGCTATTCCTTCAAACATGCAAATAAATAAAACCAGCGCTGTGCCGCCAGCGCAATCAGTACGGTTTACTCGATTGTGATTGGCTCAGCTATATGATTATAAGCCTTCCACTCCATAGCTGGAAAGCGCTTCAAAATCAACTGCAGCACTGAAAGAAGGCTGTGCATCTTAAATCACACAAAATCCATACTTCAATTATCCAAGAGACTTAAAAGTTTAACCAGTTTCTCATATGTCCTTGACCTTAGCTGTGAACTCACTTTACTTAACTTTTAAGTGTTATTCCCAAATAGCTTACATTTTATCAGAAACATGGCATGAGAAAAACAGTTAGGGTATACTGTGCACCATAAAATATTTTTATTAAATATTTTCTCAGAATGAAACCGTGACATATAATCCCATTTATAATGTGCCTAATTTTGAAGTCCATGCCATAAAATAAACCAATGTTTAAGGTTGGCAAGTAATTCAGCTTGGAAAATGGAGTCTGCACATCAAGAAATGCTGAATTTTCAAATTAATGTTTAAAGAGGTGAATGATTGAGTTCAATTACTGACATCACTGATGTCAGCAGTGAATCAAGCCAGGTATTCTGCTCGTTTAATAAAAGGAGATGGATTTGGGATTTAAGATTACTAAATTAATTATTTTCTCTCTCCAGCATCCACTGTACTCAAAAACCATCTGGTCCCTGACCTTTGACCCAGAATTTACATGACAACAGCCAATCACATTCAGTCAGATGCATCATGCATCTTATGCTGAAAATAATGGCTTTTGAGATAACACAACAGACTGGATTAATTCTCAGTAAATTCTTGTCATGTTTCTTTTGTCTTTGTTTCCTGTTAAAAACACACATTTTTTACATGCAATGATTATCGGCAAATGTTCCAAACATCCAGGAGTAAGGAATTCCTCTCCCCCTTTCACACACACACACTCATGTATGCATGCACACATATGCACATGTACATACACACACACATATACACACATATACACAGGTACACACACAAACACATAAAAATGTTGTAATATTGTAACAAAGTGCACAATATCAGTTTTTTTATACAAAGAAATATGTTTAGTCTCTGAGGTTGCTGTACCAGTGCAAAAGCAAAACAATTAGGTAGACTGACTTGTATACACTCACCTTAATGCACCAACCCCCACCCCCAACTCATCTTCCATTAAATTCATTTTAAGCAAATGAAACTCTGAGTCTGTCAAATAAAAGATAGAGCTTGACACTGTGACTTTCCAATAATATAAATCCTCCAGGGAGCTTCACAAAGCTTTTTAAAATGAAACAAACACAGCCAGCTGCTCTCCGGTCAGCTGTGGTCAGGGAGCAGTGAGTAGTGTCTCTCTCTTTCATCACTCTGTCTAATCATACAGTCTCTGTCCCCATAAGCCCCCCTTTCCCTCTGTCTCTCTCTCTCTCTCTCTGTCTTCTCTTATCTCTCCTCTTTCTGCTCCCTCTCTCCCACTCTCTGGATGTGGAAAGAGTAATTATTTTTAATCATTCCAGATGCATGCCCCCCTCCACATACACACGCGCACACACACACGCACACACACACACACACACATGCACACACGCACACATACACGCACGCACACACACACACACACACACGTGTTCACGCACCCATACTCACACACATACACACGTACACACACGTGTTCACATACCCATACTCACACACAAACACACGCACACACACGCATTCACACACCCATACTCACACACAAACACACACACACACACACACACACGTATTCACGCACCCATACTCACACACATACACACACCTAATGAATAGCTAAAACTAAAATTCAAATTTAAAAAAACAGAACCAATCTGATGAGCTAGTCGCCACGGACACAGCTGAGAACGCTACCTGTTTGGTCTGTCAGAAAGGCAACCTAAAACCCTTCTGTATCGGTACAGTAAAAATGTGAACCCCAGGCACAAAGTGAAATCAGCCTTACTCTGCTCCTGTGTGTCCAAGTACACACGTTGCTTTAGCATTAGAAGACTTCCAATGAAGTTCCAACTCCGTTTCATTATAAATATCACGGTAGATGTCATTTTTACAGAGACGGCGCTGAGACTGTTTGGTGACCCTCTCAGAACTCAACCCTGCTGTGTAAAAGTGCTGAGCTTTTACGACCGTACATGCCCCTCACAGCCCGACAAGTACAAATAAAATGCATCGCAGCACCGCAGCTGTGGCAGTGTCATAAAGAGGAAATGCATCGAAAGACTTTTAAAACACATGGGGCTGCAGGACACTGCTGCTGTACCGTGGTGGACAAGAGCTTGGGATGGATCAGCTGGACCTGTTTGAGGGACCTGATGTGCACCCCAAGGCCCCCCCCCCCCAACCTTTCATTTATGGGAAAGCCATAACCTTGGTCAGATCTATTGCCTCAAAATCCGAATGAAATTGGAATGGAATTTGAAAGGAATTGGAATGGCAATTAGTATGTACGAGAGTATGGAAGCATGGGAGCTGTCCACGAGACTGCGGTGCTGAAACCTCAAAATATATTCCTCGGGATTCCAGTTTGCATTGGAAATAGATCAAAATTGAGCAACGTTCAGGGCTATATTTCTGAGCGAGGTGACCGTATTAACTCCTGTGTCTTTGAATGACATCACATGTTGAGTTAAAAATTAAGGCCAGTGCAATTCAGCCGGTCAAATACAAACGCTAGCTCTGTCGCCGATGATTTACCCACAATGCAAACTACACACATTCACCACCGACACATCCGACCAATGTGCCGATGCAGACATATGCTGAGGTTGTGCTGCTTTATCTACACTTTGCAGACACAAAGAAAAAGGCTATGGGGCAGTATTAATATGGCAATGCGTTTGTACAGGGAAAGGCAGAAGCGTTCGCCAGCTTTCAGGGTGCCATGTGTGTCAGTTAGCTCTGCGACCTATATGCATGTGCACACACAGAAACACACACAAACACACACTTAAGCACACACACACTTACAGCTACCTTTGTGTACACATACACACAGAAACCCATGCACACACATACACGCACACAGAAACACACACACATACAGGAACAAACAGACACACACCCACAGAGCTACCTTTGTGTACACACACAGAAACACACCCACACAGAAACACACCCCCCCACACACACACAAATCCACATATAGACACACACACACACACACACACACAAATACAGACACACACACGCACACACACACACACATGTATACAGACACACACACACACACACACGCACACATACACACACACGCGCACACACACACACACACACACTCACACATATATACACACACGCACACACACACTCACACATGCACACATACACACGCACACACACACTCACACACGCACACATACACACGCACATACACGCGCGCGCACACACGCACACGCACGCGTGCACACACACTCACACTCACACACGCACACTCACACACACACACTCACACATGCGCGCGCACACACACACGCAGGGTCAGGGGCAGCAGACTCACCGCGATGCGCAGCAGGGTTCCCCTCACGGACGTCCATTTGTCCTCCCGTCGGTCGATGACCAGGACGAAGCCCACGTCCGCCACCGCCAGGCTACGAGAGAACAGGCCACAGTCACCCGCGGCGTGGGGCCAGGGCGAGACCCCCAAACCCAGAGCGCCCCTCGGCTACAAAAACAGCCTGCTTCTGCAGCTTTAACAGAGCCTGTCTGGTCTTCAGTACATCCTCAGGAGCAGAGGGGGAGAGAGAGAGAGGGAGAGGATCGGAGGAGAGAGAGGGAGAGAGAGAGGGAGAGGATTGGGGGAGAGAGAGGGAGAGGGAGAAAGAGAGGAATGGGGGAGAGAGAAAGAGGAGAGGGGGAGAGGAGCAGGAGAGGGAAAGGGAACGGAGCAGGGAAGAGAGAAAGAGAGGCACGGAGAGAGTGTGAGCCGCAGAGGAGGGAGAGATAGAGAAGCAGGGGAGGAAGAGCAGCAGAAGAGAGAGGGGGGGGAGGAGCGGAGAAGAGAGGGAGAGGAGCGAAGGAGAGAGGGTCCTGATGAAGCACACGTGTGGTGTCAGTCCATCGCTCTACGGGCCCAGCACGATGCACAGAGCCCTCTGATCCATGCAGCACTCAAATCCGCCATCAGACTCCCAAACGCAGAGCGAGGGGGGAAAAAACACGCTCTCTTCAGGGGAAAAAATATCCGAGAGGAAGAATAAAAAGGGGGGAAAAAAACGACGACCTTCAGTTTGTAGCGCCAACGCAGCTGGAGAGAGTGCAGGGGACGGCGAGCGCGAAAAGCATCCGCTCAGATCCCGCCCCTCGACCACTCAGTCTACGGGGGCCGCTGATGCCGGCCAATCGCAGCTCAGCAGCGAGATGACGGACAGGATCTCTAGCAGCTTGTCTGAACGAGCTACACTCAGGGGCTGAGAGGGGGAGCGGTGGGGGGGGGCTCTGAATCAGTACCGCGTAAGGAGTGGTGGGTGGAGAAGAGGAACGGCTACCGTCATATATCAGCCACCATGACAGCCACTATCTCTCTCTCCACTATCTCCTCTCTCTTCTCTGCCTGCCTCCACCCTTTCACTCCCCCTCATTCCCTCTCTCTCTGTCTCTCTGTCTCTCTCTCAAGGTACCAGCATTTTCCACATCCCAATTTCTCTCCATTTCTCTCCCTCCTATCTCTCTCCCTCTCTCTTTCTCTGTCTCTCGCTCTCGCTCTCTTCTCTCTCTCTCTCTCTTCGTGTTTTTGTCTTCGGAGCACAGCGAAGCCCTCAGCCTCATCTCAGTGGAGAAGCAGAGGATGGGAGGAGGGCGGAGGAGGGAGAGAGATAAGGGGGGGGCAGGGGAGCAGAAGGGGGGGAGGGGCGATGACTGCGGTACGCCGCCTTGCGACCCAGCGCTCTGTTTGTGTCTGAAATGGCGGGATGATTAATGTGGCCCAAACAGAAAGCGCCGTGCGCTGGAAATGCGACGCAAGCGATTAACCTGCGGTAATTATTCACGGAGCCGTGCGACGCATAAATATTCCCGCCGCTGACGGTCCGCGCGGGGGGGGGGGGCGGGGGCAGGTATAATCGCCATGGAAACGGGGGTTGCTTTCGAAGAGAAAGATCAGCATCATTTCTTCAGCTGGCCAGAAGGAAAGGTCAATTTTATTTGTTTGTTGATTTTTTTTTTTTTGCAATACGTTGGTTTATCGGGACTCACAAAGGGGTGGGAGGAACACGAGTAGAGCAATGGCGGCAAATTTCATCAAGAGCCTCGCAAATAACGACCGCTCCGGATCGCCCGACCCCCGCGTCCCTGACGTAGTTTAGCGCCTCCGTCTCCGCGTTCTCACCCCTCCCTCGTTCAGTCTGCTCTTGTTCAGCCTGACGGAGGGAGCGATTAAAAATCCCCCGAGCTCCGGGTTCCTGCGTCCTCTAACGATCGCTTACAACAATCGCAACTGCCCCAGCACACGGACAGCACACACTGTTGCTGGCACTACGGGTAGGCAAGAGATAGGCTGTCCTGTTTTGTTTGCATTTTGCATCTAGCGTAAGATGGACATCCATTTGTTCAGATGTTTGTTCTCATACTCCTACACTCATTATATTACAAATGCTGGCAGGCTTTGTGAATCAAGACAGACATTTCGCAACTCAAAACAAAACAGCGTCTGTTGACGGCTGGCGAACTGGATAGAGAAAGATGGACTTCCCTTAACTTCTTTATTTACACAGGATTACGCCTTCAGGGGATTCTATGAACTGGTGTGGTGATGCTTAATGATATGTGTGTGAACTGGGTGTGTAAGTGGCTGTGAGCTGCTGTATTTTCTCTTCCAAGAATCCTTATGGGGAGGTAAAGCCAGCAATACTTAAGGTGTGACAATCAGCTTGGGGAGAGATGTTGGTGAGTAAGAAATATTACATTACAGGCATTTAGCAGACGCTAACATCTTTTTGCATAGCATTTACATTGCATCCATTTATACACCTGGATATATACTGAAGCAGTGCAGGTTAAGCACCTTGCTCGAGGGTACAACCGCGGCGTCCTACCCGGGAATCGAACCTGCAACCTTTAGGTTATGAAGACCAGTTCCTTCCCCATTATACTACAGTGCCAGCCAAGTTAGCCAAGCCTCGCGCCATTAACTTTCCCGCCAAAAACCGGAACGAACTGACAATCGCCAACAATGGCGGCTGGTCGCCAAGCGAGATCGGCGTTGCTTGTGCTAGCCGAAGTACCGCAGTAGAAGCTAAGCCCATGTTCATCGCAGACCTCAGTTTCACGTCACTAACCACCAGTCTGAGATGCTTAAGTGTGGATCATAACTCCCCGACATAACACATTTAGGACAGCCACAATCAATAAATCTGCCTTTTCAGAAAAAGGACATTTTTTCTCACCTGGGGACGCTGGTCAGGTACGTCAGCACGTCGTGGAATTCCTGCTCCTGGAGCTCATTGAACCCTGGGAACTCTGGGAAAATGATGATAGGGCTGCCATTCTCCCCTCGGCCGCCTGAAACAACAAGCACAACGCACACTGTATTACCCCTGAAAAAACAGTCAAAGCACACACTGTATTACCCCTGAACCAACAGTCACAACACTCACTGTATTACACCTGAACCTAGTCACAACACTCACTGTATTACACCTGAACCTAGTCACAACACTCACTGTATTACACCTGAAACAGTCACAACACACGCTGTATTACACCTGAAACAGTCACAACACAGACTGTATTACACCTGAACCAACAGCCACAACACAGATTGTATTACACCTGAAACAGTCACAACACACGCTGTATTACACCTGAAACAGTCACAACACATGCTGTATTACACCCAAACCAACAGTCACAACACAGATTGTATTACACCTGAACCAACAGCCACAACACAGACTGTATTACACCTGAACCAACAGCCACAACACAGACTGTATTACACCTGAACCAACAGCCACAACACAGACTGTATTACACCTGAACCAACAGCCACAACACAGACTGTATTACACCTGAAACAACAGCCACAACACACGCTGTATTACCCCTGAAAAAACAGCCCCAACACACTGCATTACACCTGAAACAATAAGCACAGCACACACTGCATTACACCTGAACCAACAGTCACAACACTCACTGTATTACCCCTGAACCAACAGTCACAACACACACTGTATTATACCTGAAACAACAACCACAGCACACAGTGTATTACACCTGAAACAACAACCACAGCACACACTGTATTAATCAATACATGAGTAGGATATGTTTAGGATTGACTTAGAAAATATTTCACATTAAAAATAGCCTGAGAAATGTCTTGAGAAATGTTCCACGCTGTTTGGCAGTCTGTTTGTGCCAAATCCCATACTGCAATCACTTTCAAATGTATAATTTATCAAGATAATCAATGCCTAATCACTATCATGATGATGTATTTCAATCATGAAAAAATAAAAATTCAAGCCCTCTTTGTGTGGCTTGCTGCAGAATTACCTATTAACACGCAGTCCTATCCTTCACCACTAGAGGGCACTTACAGGTTTTATAATGGAGATAAAATTCTTCCGCGCCAGTAAATTCGATGACCAGACGCGTCTGAGTCTGACTTGCGAGGCGACATCGCCTGAACAATTTTACAGTGAAGCAATTGGGAGGGGCATCATCTTTAGACGAAGAAAGATGATGCAACCCCAATCAAAAATCCAGTCTGCTGTTGTAAGGGCTTGCTTTCTAAATTTAGTCGCACAGTTATAAAATATTCTTGAATTCCTTTGAATGTATTTGGATCGTTGATCACTTTGTTTAAGGCCCACAGGCAGTGATTGAATTTAGTCCCCCATATTAACGTAGGGGGGATGACGCTACCTGCCCATCATGCTGCTCGTACATTAGACACGGCATAAGCAGCTTCAAGCTCATCGTTCTGTGTGGCCTAAAAGCAAAGTCTAAATAAAGCCAAGTGTATTAACAGAGAGTGGTACAGGTCTAGTTCGGTGATGTTCGTGAATGAAAGGAAAACGTCCACGCGACATAACTACTGAAACCGCACACACCAACGGTCGCAGCCTCGGAGCACAGCTTTTCAGATTTATATATTTATTTTGTAATTTCACGGTTTCTATTTGGTCGGTTGCAAGATCCACAGAGGGAAAAAACGGCAATATTATCAGTCAACGTAGTATAATATCATCCTGACTCCCCGTTGGTTTTCCATCATCACCATGGAAACAGTGCGGCGACTAGTGTGTGGATGCATCCGATGGGGCATCGTGCAGCAGCGACAAAGTGACCTTGCCAAGAGGAGCGGAGGACTCGGATACCCGTGAAGGACTACGACGCAGAAAAGTAAAATTCAGACGTCGTCCTTTTTCCTGTCGGTCCAGGGGAAACCGAATCAAAAACATAAGTGATCGTTATATTTCATACAAGAGAAAATGGGGAAAGGCACCTTCATCGTCCCATTCAAACAAATGATTTTGTAAACGAAAATTTAACAAGTGCGGGAAATAACAAACCGTTTTTAAAGATACTCCAGACGAGAACAATTCTTTTCTTTTCTTTTTTAGGAACAGGCCGAGTGGACTTTGCCCATTGGCCACGACAAACAGTCACAGAACATTTGGCAAGGGCGGAGAAAACAGCTGTCAGAATAAGTCATTGAATGAAGATAAATACCCCTGCTTCAGGGCACAGTGTAAACAGTGCCTGAGAAAAAGACGGAAATAATCACAGTTTTACGGTGACGCAGGAGCACCATGAGTTAGCGTTGCCGCGATTAACTGTAAGGTACTGCAGCCTAATTTTAATGACGGCAAAAAATCACGGATTTTCCTGCAAGAACGGGTGTTAACCCTCTCGTTTCCCCCTGACGATGATTATGTGTGGTCAATACCGCTCGGAGTCCCTTTATTTTTGGACATTCCCGTTCTATAATAAAGACTTTTGCTCAATCTCCTGCTCTGTGCAAGGGTGCCCGAATCCAGCCGTGTTCGGCTTTTTTTCCCCCTCATTCAGAAATAAATTGTACTTAGTTGCACACCCTACTTACAGTGTTATTGACTGCTCTTGACATAACTGCATACACATCAAATAAACACACTACACCCCAAGAAGCCAAATAACAACTACACTACAAACACATAACGTTTACAGCCATGGAGTAAACAAACTATAGAAATTGGCTAAATAAATGTAAATAACAGAAATAAACAACCAGAGGTGACTAAAAAAATCCAAAATACGAAGATAAAAACACAACTTATAGAAACTGGATTAACATAACAACTAAACACCAAATATATACGCGGCAAAGAGCAGCCCAGCGAATTCAGACACACAAACTAGACACGGATACAGACTCTAGATCACAACGATTGCAGGCGAAGGGGAGACGAGGTGGAGGCTGTCCTGGTTGTGGGAGACACACCCAGCTAATCAGTCATGCCACGCGGACGTGCCAGGCGGTGCCCTGCGGCAAATCAGAGAGTCGGTGAGCCCGTCGCCCGCCCGGCCGCGGCATTGTCTGGCGTAACCGGACCCAAGGGCCGAATCTGGGTCACGATTGGTAGTGTGACGGAGACGCTTTCCCGGGGACGGGGGGGCTCTCGAATTTCTTCTGCTCCGTAACGTGAGCGGGGGCGCAGTATCACAGTCACTGTCCGGGCACCCGAAACAGCGTGCCCCCGCATCTTTGTGCGAATGGACCGCGTGGAGAATGGTCATGCGGCCCTCGTGCCACACTGCAGAGTAATGGTGTGTGTCCCCCGTTTGAACTGTTCACCTTACAACAATTAGCACCTGTTTCAGTTCAGGGTCAAGCGTCACATCTGCATTTGCACAGTGAAATATTCAGCGTTGCATCAACCTTTTCAGAGTACGTATGGGTCCTAGTGTACTCTTTTAGCGTTGAATTAACACTGGACATTTCACTGCGCTAACATTAGCCAGACGCTGTTATCTCGTGACACATATTCTTCTGCCCTTCAGTGATACAATGACAGTGCCCCACCTGAGAATCAAACCTGCAACCTCAGCATCACAAGCCCCATGGACTACCACGCTACTACAGCACTGCCCTAATGATGCGATGCACACACTCTTTCTCTGCTTTCTGCTCTCCCCCCCCCCCCCCCCCCCCTTTGGGTCAATGCAAGTACAGCCTCATTTTGGCTCAGCGGCCATTTCCACTTCCCCCTCCAGCCGCGTGGTGGGAAGGACAGACGGGCAGCGGAGAGGCAGAAGGAGGAAGGGAAGAAGGGGAAGCGGGGTTCGGAGCGGAATAGGGGGGACCGAGAGGGCGACGGACTCACCTGACAGGAAGGCAAACCGCTTCCTGAGGTCGGGCTCGATGTCTGCAGCGCTGAGCGGGCTGCTGTCCTTCTGCATGATCTCATCTGTGAGAGAGAGAGAGAGAGAGAGAGAGAGAGAGAGGGGAGAGAGAGAGAGAGAGGAGAGAAAGAGAGAGAGAAAGACATCAGAGAGAGAGAGAGACATCAGAGAGAGAGAGTGAGAGAGAGAGATAAAGAGACAGAGAGAGAGAGAGAGAGGAGAGAGAGAAAGAGAGAGGGAGAGAGAGAGAGAGAGAGATGGGAGATAGAGAGAAGGAGAGCGAGAGAGAGGGGAGAGAGAGAGACATCAGAGAGAGAGAGAGAGAGAGAGAGAGAACAGTCAACAGAGACATCAAAGTATCAGAGTCAGAGAATGTGGTCAATATGTGCATCACAGGAGGAGGCCAAGGGGTCAGTGTAACCATCGGATAACCCAGGGAGCACATCAGAGAAGGAAGCGCTTTCGCACTTCTGTCGAGGGGCACACACACACACACGCACACACGCAGCTGACCCACTTCTGAGACACTACTACCCAAGGCATTAATCATACCATGAGCCAGAAAATTTGACCTTGTTCATTTCCAGAGATAGAAACATATGAAGAAAGAATGAAGAGCATTGTTTATTTCCACCAGGGGCTCAGTGAGCAGAGTAAACAGCATCAGAGTAGTGTGTATAGAGTCACATGCTGGGAAGCACCAGGAAGGGGGGTATCCCGATTATTGAGAGGTACCATGGGGCGATATAGCTCAGGAGGTAAGAGTGGTTGTCTGGCAGTCGGAGGGTTGCTGGTTTGATCCCCCGCCTTGGGCTTGTAGAAGTGTCTCTGAGCAAGACACCTAACCCCTAACTGCTCCCAACGAGCTGATTGGTACCTTGCATGGCAGCCTTTCACCGTTGGTGTGTGAGTGTGAGTGTGTGTGCGAACGGGTGAATGAGAGGCATCAATTGTAAAGCGATTTGGATAAAAGCGCTATATAAATGCAATCCATTTACCATTTACCATGTTCTCAAGCAGCTCTGGGCAGACCAGGCCGCAGCTGGACTGAGGGGGTACCATGGAGGGGGGCGGGGGGGGGGTTACCTCAAGTGCCTTTGCTCAACAATTTGGCTGATATACCACAACAAAAGCATTATGTCATTTGGAACGTGGTCCTGTGTATGTCTATATACATACTGCATTGCATTGTCTATATACATTGTCTATGTGCATATTATATACAATCCGTATGTCCACAGCTACAAACGTGAACCACGAACAAACATAACGACTATAATATCAATTAAATGCCCCTGCAATATTCAAGGTTTTAATATCCTGCTCTGTGCATGCTTTTCGTGTAAAGAATTCTGAACTGTACCGTTGAAAAGGACTATTTTTCTAAAGGAAGTTCATGTATAGAAATACAGTACAGCTCGCTGTGTGAGGGAGACAGGAAGTGGAGAAAGTTCAAATTGCATTTAGGCTCCTCCCTCAGGACAAACAGAACCCACCGACAGTACGCCCCCTTACCCACCGACAGTACGCCCCCTTACCCAGCGACAGTACACCCCCTTACCCCCCGTGACGTTCAGTACAGGAGGCCAATGCGCACAAAGGCACACATTTTATACTTATGTTATCAAACGATTTCTCTGTGCAGTTTATTCTTTCAACAAACAACGGCCTGTCCTCACTGGTGATTGGGTTGGGGATTCAAACCAAGAACTCCACTCTTAAACAGAACTAGGTCACGAAGAACTGAAATGAAAATGAATTCAGACAATTACAAAAAAATAGAACATTGTACAGTGCAGTCATTTATACCAATGCTCTTATTCAGAGTGACCTACGGGAAGCGAACTGAACTAAGCTGGGTGTGACTGATGTGTCAATCACTGGAGAGAAACCTTTCCTTTAAATAGCTGCTATCAGCAAGCAAATTGCCAATAGAATTCAAAGGGAGGCGGAGGTGCTAGGGTAAGGCTGGGTGCAGGTGCTGGGAGATAGCACTGGGATGTGGCTGGGAGGAGGTGCTGAGTGAATGTGCTAGGAGGAGGTGCTGGTAGATGGCACTGGGTGAAAGCTAGGAGGAGGTGCTGGGAGGAGGTGCTGGGAGAGGTGCTGAGAGGAGGAGGGTGCTGGGATGGATGGATAGGCTGGAGGAGGAGTGGCTGGGAGGAGGTGCTGAGGAGGGAGGATGCTGGAGATGGCAGGTGGCTGGGGAGTGCTGAGCAAATGTACTGTGAGGATATGCTATGAGATGGCTGGGAGGGTTAAGGTTAGGGTTAGGGTTAGGGTTAGGGATAAGTGGGAGGTTGTAAGTGCTGGGATAAGGTTGGGAGGTTGTGCTGTGAGGAGGTATTGGGATAAGGCTGGAAGTGGGTCAGCCAAGGTGTAGCTAACTTCCCTCTTCTCTGACTGCATGTTGATGTCACTCAGGGGGTCACAATGACACAAAACATGAAAATGGCCAAGAACCAATCATTTTGTTGAGTCAAACCCCCCTTGTTGAGTTCAGTGAGTCACCGTCAGGACAGAGGCAGATAAGTACAAGACCAACATTCCGTCTTCTGAAAAGATGTGATGCATGGACTTCACAATAGTCCCAGGGTACTGGTGAAGTTGCGTCATCCCACTGAAGCAGAACAATCCACTTTGATTTTGCAATAAGGGAGAGTTGTTGACCAGACAGGAAGAGCACAGAGCGCGTGTTTGGACGGAGGAAGAAGGAGCTGAAGCCGCTCTCTGACTGCAGGCTTGCTGATCTAAAGAACAGCCTCACGGAAACGCGAGTGCAGTGGGGAACTACAGCACTCAGACTTCTCAGATGATCGAACTTCTCAGAAACACACCGGGAACAGAAAGGTCAAAGTGCAATTGTGCAAAGGGATTAAAAGCCCCATGAGCCTCCACCAGCACTAAGGCAGTTAATCATGAAATTAAATAAATGTGTTCCATTCAGTTTCAATCTGGTCTCCTTCCCCTCTTTAGAACAACACTCCCAAAAGAAGCACCCCGGTACGGTTATGCAACCGAAACACGCAAACATAAAGTATACATAAGGTAAAATGACTCCAGTAAACTCTGGAAGGAGGCACCTGTAGGCTATTGCTGGCCCCTATGTCAGTAAGCTCCAGGGTTAAGGTCCAATCCTGAAGCAGTCCCAGGGGGCTCGTATGCCACCTCAATGAAGTCCATCTTCATTTGTTTAGTGCACACACAGACACATAGACCCACACACACACACACACACAGACCCACACATGAACACATGCACACACCCACACCCTCAGAACCACACCCCCACACACACAGACCCACACATGAACACATGCACACACCCACACCCTCAAAACCACACCCACACCCACATACACACACACAGACCCACACATGAACACATGCACACATCCACACCCACAGACCCACACATGCACATACACGCACACACACATGCGCACATGCGCACACATTCACACATTCACACATACACCCACAGACCCACGCCCACACATGCACACACACACACGAGCGCACACGCACACACACTCATGCACGCACGCACGCAGCCCAGGTGACATGACTCTCCTTCCTGCTGAAATAGCTTAATCTGACCGCCCCCCCCCCCCCCCCTCGTCTTTTGACAGTGCCTGAACTCAAACAGGAAGCAAGCCCTCCCAGAATAATCTTTGACCACACTAGTCCTCCCAGTCTGAATACTCTATGCCATGACCATGTAAACCGACCTTCTCTGAAACTCCACAAGTGGTGAAGCTGGAGAGAATTATAAAATTGGATGCTAGCTTCATGGACATTCCAGGAGACGGCTAAACTTCCAGCAGGTTTTGGGCCATGGAACTGCATTTTCCTCACAGTTTTGGGAACCCCCCCCCCTTGCCCCCCAAGCTAAAGCAGCATTGAAAAGCACTTGACAAGTGTGTTGCTGGAGTTGGCTGCAGACCCAAAGAGCCCCTGTGCCTTTGCAAAGTATACACTGTGCATGCACATCTTAATCTGCAAACTCATACACTGTGCATGCACATATTAAACTGCAAATTCACACACTGTGCATACACACATTAAACTGCAAACTCATACACTGTGCATGCACAGATTAAACTGCAAATTCACACACTGTGCATACACACATTAAACTGCAAACTCATACACTGTGCATGCAAGTATTGCACATATTAAAATTCGAACTCATACACTGTGCATGCACATATTACACTGTAAACTCATACACTGCAAGTGTTAAACAGCAAAGTCATATACTGCACATTAAACTGTGAACTCATACATTGCAGATCTGCACATTAAACTCTATGCAAACTAATGCACTGCACACACACATTAACATGCAAACTCTGACAGTGCACATAAGCACATTAAACTGCAAACTTATACACTGCACATGCACACATTAAACTGAGGCATTACATGTCTACATATTAAAATTCAAATGTATACACTGCACATTAAACTGTAAACTCATACACTGCACGTCAGCACTTTAAACTGCAAACTAATTCACTGCTTGTCCACATATTAAACTGCCAAAGCATACACAGCACATCTACACATTAAACTGTAAAATAATGCACTGCACATCCACACATTAAACTGTAAACTCATACATTACACATTAAACTGTAAACTCATACATTACACATCTACACATTAAACTGTAAAATAATGCACTGCACATCCACACATTAAACTGTAAACTCATACATCACACATCTACACATTAAACTGCAAAATCATACATTACACATCTACACATTAAACTGTAAACTCATACATCACACATCTACACATTAAACTGCAAACTCATACATTACACATCTACACATTAAACTGTAAACTCATACATTACACATCTACACATTAAACTGTAAAATAATGCACTGCACATCCACACATTAAACTGCAAACTCATACATTACACATCTACACATTAAACTGCAAACTCATACATTACACATCTACACATTAAACTGCTAATACAATCACATTGACTGCAACCATACATACACATCCACATTAAACTGCAAACTCATACATTACACATCTACACATTAAACTGCAAACTCATACATTACACATCTACACATTAAACTGTAAAATAATGCACTGCACATCCACACATTAAACTGTAAACTCATACATCACACATCTACACATTAAACTGTAAAATAATGCACTGCACATCCACACATTAAACTGTAAACTCATACATCACACATCTACACATTAAACTGTAAAATAATGCACTGCACATCCACACATTAAATTGCAAACTCATACATTACACATCTACACATTAAACTGCAAACTCATATACTACAGAAGCACACACTAAACTCACAGTTAGCCAATAGCAGGAGATCAGCTATCAAGCCACAGTAGCAGCTCCTGAGACATTACTCAGTTAAATTCAGATAAGACAAGAAATGGCTCCACATGCAGGTCATGAAGAGGAGCATGTCTACACGCCAGGGTAACCATGCGTGACATCGTCTACGTACTACCGTGCCTGTTTTCGTGTGGTCTCTGTCCCCGGCCGAGTCGGGTCCGGTCATGGTCGGCGTCCCAAGTGCAGAAGCGCTCTGCTCACGTAGCCCGTCCCGTCAACTGAACTGACTCAATTTCCATAGCAAACTATAAATACAGGATGTGCCACTGATGAGAATCACACAAACACACGCCCAGAAAGGACACACACACACGCACACGCGCACACGCGCGCTGTGGCCACTGTTGAACATTCCCACCGAGTAGAGCAAATAAACTCCTGAGGGAGGGAGCGGGGGGGAGAGAGAGAGAGAGAGAGAGAGATAATGTGTGTGAGAGGAGGAGAGAGAGATAATGTGTGTGGAGAGAGGAGAGAGGAGGAGAGAGCGAGATAATGTGTGTGTGAGAGAGAGAGAGGGGAGAGAGAGGAGAGAGAGAGAGGGAGGGAGAGGAGGGAGAGGAGGGATTGGGAGAAAGTGAGAGAGAGTTTGCTTTATTTGTTTGCTTTTACTATGAGCCCTGCGCAGAGCCCCGAGGCGCTTCGTGGAGAGCAAACAGCGCGGACCTGCACCGAAACGAAACAGAGTGGAGCAGCGTGCTGCTCTTACATCTCTTAACCAGACAAACAACACTGTCACCGAAACTGCCGTTCGCACAGGACAAGGCAAAGGCAGGCAAAACGGAGGACCGCTATACAGGTTTTTTTTTTTTTTTTTAAACGCAGATGCATCTGTCCCGTTCTGTCGCACAGGAAACAGACTGCTTCTGTTCGGCACCTCAGAGTTCGGCACCTCTTACATCACCGTCTCCAACGACACCAACCAACCACAGCACACAGATGCAAATGCAGTCCTCTTAGTATTCAGCTGAAATATATTCAGGCTCACTCACATTCACCGTCTGAAAAATTTAAGCCTCACCTTTGCTTTTGTAATGTTCAGGCATACACACACACACACACACAAATACACATACACACACATTCAATGATGCACACGCATACACACACACACATGCACACACACACACACTTCTGTGTCCTGAAAGCTGTGCAGTATAGCCAGAGTAAGGGGGCATCATGTAGGGCTTACCTCTCATTCTTACCTGGCTACACACCCCCCCCCCTTTCTCTCAGACCCCCCTCCCGCTAGGCCCCTCAGGAGGATAGCAGGACTCCCTGACACAGGTACAAGGCAGAATGTTCCAGAAACCGTCAGGTAGATAGAGCCGGTTCAGGCAGGCGAGTGGACTGAGGAGCCACACACGCACGCACACACACACACACACACACACACACACACACACACACACACAGTCACATGCAAACACACAAACACACACACACACACACAAACAAAAAGCGGTGCTGACCGGTACGCTGTGTCTTGTGCCAGTGATCGGAGGGAGATGAAGGAGTCCAATCCTGTTGTCCCTCACAAAGCCCCAGCAGGGGCCCTTTTCCATACAGGCAGCCTATCAGGTGACAGGCTGAGCCCTGGGGGTGCTGTTACTGCACCCGCAAAAAAACCCAACACCAACCACTTCAAATCGCCATCATCCCCCCCCCAGCCCCTGATACGTCTGTGAAGCACGTTCCCTTTCCTGTCCCAGAATGAAGCAGCTCATAATGGGGGGGGGGGTGGGAGGGGGCACAACAGTAGCATTCTCACACGCCGAGGTGCGATTCCCAGCCTCTGAATACAGGGATGCATTACTGCAACCGAAAAGTCAACACCACACCCACAGTGCCGTGCAGGAGGGACACATATCAAGTAGTAAGGAGGGAAACGGAGGAGCCAAAATGGAGACTCCGCATTTCACGCCAGTGCTCTGTGTAAGATCAACACATTTAATATTTAATCTTCAGGTATATGTAATCTTCAGGTACAGCAAACAGATTTGGCGCCTTGAATGGTTTCATACTTGAATTCATGAACTTGAACTCTATTCATATTAATGATTAATATAAAAAAAATTAATATTTTACATAAAATTCCCAGGGAGGGGAAGTGAAACATTGGCTGGGGTCTGGGAGAACATTTCCTAATCTGATCCACACATCACTTGATCTTTCACATGCCAAGCTAAACATTCTGTTTCTCTATGATAAACACGTCTTCCATTGCATACGTTCTATTTGTGTATGAAAATAGGGAAGCATACAGTCGCCTCCCTTTCAGTGAAACAGAAACTCCCAAACAAGGGGCTTATTGTACTCTTCTTTATGAAAGTGTGAAAATAAGAGTCTTTCCATCGGTTGCAGGGGTGTTTTTGGGGTGCTGACCATCCCTGCTCTTTTACCAAAGACCTCACGATGGGCTAGTTATCGTAGGGGTACTTAGGGGTCCCATTTGACCAAAAGCCAGGGAGTAACTGTGCTCCCTCAACAACATGCAGGCACCCAAAATGCCACTGAACACCAACAGCATCTCAAACAACAGTCTCAGTTTCAGTGACTGCAAACTGGCTCACAGGAGGGAAAAAAAAATCAAGAGTGCGCAATTCTGTACTGATTGAGATCTGTACTCTACAGTTTGAAATTCCCCATTCCCCAGCTATAAAATCTGCCCAATGATTTTTTGACATAAAATGAAAATACGGTATTCTGTTCCATGTTGACAAATTTCCCTTAGCACTGGTCTGAAACGGAAACAAAATGTGTTTTTAACCGATTGAGCATTTGCAATGCAGTGCATTCGTATGAAGGAGAAGCCAGGGGAAAGAGAGAAGTCTGGGGAGGGTGATGCCCCATCTCACACCAGTGAAGCACCTGTCTGTCCGTTTCTAACACAAATCCATTAAAGCTATACTATTAAAGCTAAAGCTAGACTATAGTGAACAGTGACTATGATAAATGTTGTGAATATATATATATATATATATATATAGTGTGTTTCTTTTGCACCTCTGCACCTTGAACTAATGGACTTGTTGTACGTCGCTCTGGATAAGAGCGTCTGCTAAATGCCTGTAATGTAATGTAATGTAATATATATATATATATATATATATATATATTCAATTTCAATCCAATCTAACTTTATTTCAGACACATAGGTCCATAGCAGTAAGAAAAATAATAGAAGTAAAAGTAATAAAATAAAACACATAAGACAACAATACATACATATGTACAAAATCATGGCAGTACACAAGTCCACAGTGATTAAAACACATACAGACATTTGTTCCAGTGTTTCCAATAACAAGAGGAAGACCTTGTGTCACTTTGCGTAGGCTCAGTTAAAGCCATTATGATTACATTTTTTGAATCGATTAACCGACACATACATTTGTACATGAAATTCCTCAACACAGCATGAAAGGTAGGAACATTACTAGTCATAAATTATTTTTTATGAATTTTTAAATCATCCACTAAAAACTGGGGCTGGATTTACAGAAATTAAGAGAATGTTTGTGCGATTCAGACGCCGGCAGTTAAAAGTCAGTCAGTGACTGGTGAATAATACCCATAAGCCCTCCGTGCGACAGGGTGGGAGAGTATCACGAGCAACACCACAGATAGAGAGAGACATCCTTTGTTAATCCACACGTTTATCATGACCTGAGTTTCAGGTGCTGATATTGGTCGTGCCCGGAGTGCACAAGTCCACTGACCAATCAAAAGCATTCTTGGGTTTTGGTTTTGGAAGACTTCTGGAATTTTCACACGGTATCCATGGTGACAGGTTCCCATTGTGTGTGTTGTCGGGGGGAGGGTGGGGGAGGGGGGGGGTGGGTTTCAAGCAGGTCTCTATTCCAATCTCTTTGTGTAGGGGATCAATGGCTCCTTTTCATGGCTACTTATCCCACCCCACCCGACCACCACCGCCCCCCCACCCTCCCCCCCCCCCCCGACTCCCCCCCATGTTAGATACATTCATAAAGTCTACTTTGAGGTGGGTGGGATTGGATATCAGGCGGGGTGTTTTCGGTGGGATGGGCGGAGACCAAAGAGGGCCTTCCCACAGCTTGTTGACACCACAAGGCTTTACCGCTCACAGAGAATCTTTCCATCGAACGCCTGGGTACAGACCCCCCAACTGCCAAGGCACAGGCAAACCAGCATGAGGCCAAGCTGCACGCCTCCAGATTTCAGGCCTGAGTCAGCTGACAAGTGGCACTGAGGCCACGGTCGTCCCAAACAAACAAAAAAAAACAAACCTCCAATAGGAAACAACTTGGGTCATATGCAAAAAGATCCCCTAAGCCGGCAGTTTCATTTTTGCATGATCTAACTTCCCGTAGTTTTAATCCCTTCTGTATTGCCCCTTTCTTTTAAACAATCAAAATGGCATACCCAAAATAAAATGGTTACTATTTCTTGAACCCTTTTGACTACAGGCATAATCCTGGTCTCTTCTGAAAGGTAACCCTTGGGAGTTTGCAGAAAATAACTACATTAGCTAGCTAGTCTATGATACCATTTATTGAGGTCCATTCAAAAATAGGCCTACTTCTTATTTGTAAGCATACAGAATAGTAATAGATATATTTTGAGAATGTATTTAGATGCTCACTAATATAAAATGGGATCACAAAGGAGATAATAACATTATATTATATGCACAGTACCTTTGGCATGTTTATAACACAACAACAAAGATAATTTCTTGGACTACAAATTACAGTGGATTTTGTTTGTATGATCCTAACCGTGATAAAAACACAGACTTTACAGTGATTCATGTCGTCAGTGGATTTCCAAAACACATCTAAAGTGAGGACCCCCCCCCCCCAAGCGTGTTTTGCCACCACACGTTATCACTAAAACACTGACACCACAAAATAGTTTATAGAGATTGAACTGTG
The DNA here is from genome assembly GCF_018555375.3 of Anguilla rostrata. NCBI lineage: Eukaryota > Metazoa > Chordata > Actinopteri > Anguilliformes > Anguillidae > Anguilla > Anguilla rostrata. Next base: position 32,691,459 of record NC_057947.1, on the reverse strand, counting down.
AGTTTTAACACTTTCAAACGGTATCTTGTGCAACCAGACTGATTTAAAAAAACGGAATGAACGCAAATTAACCCAATATGACAGTGAAGGGGCTAAAGAAGGAAACTGTAACACTTCCTTCGCAGAAGTACAGCAGTATTTTACTTCAGTAAAAACGTCCAGTCGTAAAAAAATACATGTAATGTTCACAAGCTGTGCATAAGAGCATCTTGTAAATAAGCAGAATAAGAGCTAAATTCTAAATGGTTAGATATCATTCAATTCTGGAATTCAAGCAGAATCCTCCTTATTATTGCCCAAAACAGTTAAAAGAAAGAGTGCCATTTCAGAGACTAAAATCCAAAAGTAAATACAAATGCTGCCTTGGTGGAAGATTGCTAGACTCTGGACTATGATCATTTCCTGTGACAGACACGTGTCACATCATAGAATGCAAGACATTAGGCATGAACTGTCCCAAGCCACACACTCCCCCTTTAAAAATGTTACCCTGTGTTATATTCTTTGAACAAGAAAATTCTTCTACTATGTATTTACCAGGTAAACACGTGGTAATAATAGCACATAATTGGGTAACTACCACTGGTTAAAAAAATAAATACTAAGGAACAGCCATTTGAATTGATAGGCAGCAGAAGATGTCTTTCTAAACATTTCAGCTTTAGTTTCTTAGTATTTACCCATCTTATTAGTGGTAATTATTCGGCTATGTGCTGTCCTTACAACGTATTTATCTGACAAATGCGTAGTAGGGGAACGTAAACGGAAGTGTTACCAAAAAATCTATCTGCAAACACACAAACACCGTTTCTGTTTTCACAGTCTGTTCCAGCCTGAGATTAAATAGCCTGTTTTTACTGTGTGCGACTTCTCATTTCCTCTTAACTGCAGACAGCATCACTGTTTGCAGAGAGGAGTGCCCCTACGCCCGCCCGCCACCTTCCACACACAGCTGGCAAGAGGGAAACGTCTCTGGCTGCTGCTTTGCCCATTTTTAATGCTGGGAGGAGCAGCCAGAAGACAGGTCTCGGGGTAAGCGTGTAGCCATCTGGGTGACCATGCCAGGGGAACTCTGCCATGCCAAGGGAAATCTACTATGCCAAGGGAAATCTATCATGCCATGTGAACTCCACAATGCTAGGGGAACTCCACCATGTTAGATCATCTCCACAATGCTAGGGGAAGTCCACCATGTTAGATCATCTCCACAATGCTAGGGGAAGTCCATCGTGTTAGATGAACTCTACAGTGCTAGGGGAACTCGGACGGAGTGTAGCACAGTGGGTAAGGAACTGGGCTTGTAACCGAAAGGTCACACGTTCGATTCCCGGGTAGGACACTGCCGTTGTACCCTTGAGCAAGGTACTTAACCGAAATTGCTTCAGTATATATCCAGCTGTATAAATGGATACAATGTAAAATGCTATGTAAAAGTTGTGTAAGTCGCTCTGGATAAGAGCGTCTGCTAAATGCCTGTAATGTAATGTAATGTAACTCTACAATGCCAGAGGAACTCCACCATGCTAGGGAATCTCTTATGCAGGAAAGAGGACCTTGTCCTAGTTCTGGGTCAAGACTAAGGAGTTCAGTCATCACCTCAGTGTTGATGAATCCCAAATGATTACAATTACACGGATGTAATTTTGCTTCTGGAGTTTATAAGAAGGAAAACATATGTACTCTGCAGATCTGTAAGTGACACGTTCACAGAAAAAACACATCCTAGCAGGTCCCATATGCATGTAAATTATGTCAAATATCTTTCGTCGGTTTTGAAAATAACATCGGCAAACACTTTATTACCAGCATCACATCTGAACAAATTCATTATCATTTCAAATGTTTTTTCCCACTCTGAGAACAACAAGCTTCTGGATACCGAAGAGTACAGAAATATCTCTTTAGTGTCCTGCATGCCAAGCAATAGATGATAAGGACAAAAATAACCGTTGTACTGGATACCAACAGAGGCTCAATAAAGCGCTCGGCTGAAATACAGGCTGATTCACATTTGCTTCCAGAGAGCTTCACCAACACCATCAGCGATTCAGCACAGCACCCCAGCACAGTTACACAGTTATACTAGACCAGTCACACTAGCACAGTTACACTAGCACAGTTATACTAGACCAGTCACACTAGCACAGTTACACTAGACCCAGTTATACTAGACCAGTCACACTAGCACAGTTACACTAGACCCAGTTACACTAGACCAGTCACACTAGCACAGTTACACTCAACCTAGTTATACTAGACCAGTTACACTGGCACAGTCACACTGGCAGTTACACTAGACCAGTCACACTAGCACAGTTATACTAGACCAGTCACACTAGCACAGTTACACTAGACCCAGTTATACTAGACCAGTCACACTAGCACAGTTACACTAGCACAGTTATACTAGACCAGTCACACTAGCACAGTTACACTAGACCAGTCACACTAGCACAGTTACACTAGACCCAGTTATACTAGACCAGTCACACTAGCACAGTTACACTAGACCAGTCACACTAGCACAGTTACACTAGACCCAGTTATACTAGACCAGTCACACTAGCACAGTTACACTAGACCCAGTTATACTAGACCAGTCACACTAGCACAGTTACACTAGACCCAGTTATACTAGACCAGTCACACTAGCACAGTTATACTAGACCAGTCACACTAGCACAGTTACACTCAACACAGTTATACTAGACCAGTCACACTGGCACAGTTACACTCACTTACTAGACAGTCACACTAGCACAGTTACACTAGACCAGTGCAACTAGCACAGTTACACTAGACCCATTATACTAGACCAGTCACACTAGCACAGTTACACTAGACCAGTTACACTAGACCAGTCACACTAGCACAGTTACACTAGACCCGTATATTAGACAGTTACATTAGCACAGTTACACAACCCGTACACTAGACCAGTCACACTGGCACAGTCACACTAGACCCAGTTATACTAGACCAGTTACACTAGCACAGTTACACTCAACCCAGTTATACTAGACCAGTTACACTGGCACTGGGAGTTACACTAAACCAGTTACGCTAGCACAGTTACACTAAACCCAGTTATACTAGACCAGTCACACTAACACAGTTACACTAAACCAGTTACACACAGCCCAGTTACACTGGTACAGTTACACTGGACCAGTTCACTGGCACAGTTACACAAAACCCAGTTACACTAAACCAGTTACACTGGACCACTCATCAAACTCTACTCACACTGATGTCCACTTGCAGCGTTTTTTAAAAGCTTTAGCAGTCCCCAGCAGTGTGCTTTGGTAAACTGGGCACATCACACACACACACACACACACACACACACACACACCTTGCGCACGGACACACTTCCACTGAGACTGAGCACATCGTTGCAGGTACAGCAGATCAAACTGATTTGCCTTGGAAATGTGAGGGACTGAAGAATCTAATTTCCCTACAACCGCGTGCAAGCACAACGTGCTCAGTGAGAATCCCCCACTGTGGGAAAATGCATTGCATGAAGTGCATGACGCCTGCAGTTTCCAAACCCTGAAATGAATAGCAATGCTGAAAAATAGAAAAACACAGTCTCCTAGACAGACAGATTAAAAACACAGACACAGACACACACACACACGTACTCACTCTGTAGACACTGGCACTGCTTGGAGAATCTGTAATAGCTCTTCACCTCCTCCAGAGGAATCCGGACATGCCCCCAGCCACCCGCCATGGGCTGTAAGCACCCCTCATCCCTCCATCTCGTCTCCATTTCTCCACACCTCCCTACTGCGCTCTACCTTTTATTCCCTCTCTCTCTGCATCTCTATCTTTCTCTCTCTGTGTCCCGCTCTCCTTCTGTACCTCTACCTCCAACCGTCTCTCTCTCTCTCTCTCTCTCTCTCTCTTTCTCTCAGCACACAACCTGCTCCTCCTACAACCTGCAGTTTTATCTCCGAGGGATTACTTCCTGTCTAAGGGATCATTTCCTGTTTCTGGCTCAGGTAACGGCTCCTGAGCACAGGTGTGCCCCCCTGTTCCTCTCCCCTCCAGGCAGCCCCCAGCTACCTGCCCACCCTCTCAGGTAACCGGACTCTGCTTCTCCCCCCTGTTTGATCTCATTTACCTGTCAGGCTCCACAGCTGCCCTGTCTGCCAATCTCCAAAATGAGCACAAAGACACCATTTGTATCCGGCCATTAAAAAGCAACTTTTCTATCTGATCTTCACCGTAAATGACAGCGCATTCCTGTGCACTTCTCTCTTTGTTTGGATTCGGCTTGCCTCTCCTCCTCCTCCTCCTCCAATGACCTTTGAGTTCCTGGGGCATGTGCTGATAACGGCCGCTATCGAACCAACCGGCAGCACGTTTGAGGTTATAAACTTGTGGGGTGGGGGGGGGGGGGGGTTATGGTACTGGCAGTTCACGTGCTCTGTTATTTCAGAAGCATAATTAGGTGCTCAGTATCTGTGAGTGCAAAAAGCATGAATGTAAAACCTTGACACCTGTCAATATTTTCAGGGTGAAGAGCTTTACAGACCTGTTTAAAAGTCCCCTAATATAGTAACTTTCAGCTATTTTATATTATTCCACGGTCAACAAAAATGTTGATAAGGGTTTTAAAGGGAAAATATGGCAATACAGTTCTTAAATACATAAACCCAGTGAGTTTCTTACACTTCGAGCCGAATAGGCCATTTTGGGAAGGCGTTACACTTCCTTTTATCCCTGCATCCTCTGCTTTGATTGGTTGACTGCATTGATTGGTTAAATTACACAAATGTACCTCCCATCTACTGCTCGCACTCTCACGCCCGAAAAAAGCAAACAAACAATTATGGCGTCCATAAATAAACCAGCACACCGTATTCAGTATATCCGAGTCGGATGGTGAATAATCTACATGACCTATGATCACGATTGTTGATTGTAATCATGATCTACAACCTCCCCAGGCTCAGCTGTGACCTCGTCACCTCCCTCCACTGGCCTCCACATCAGCTATCATCCAAGTCTAGTCTCGGTGCAAGCCTATTGAATTTAGAAATCAGAAAGCTAACGAGACAGTAGACACACATCTCAGGATCTCCCACACGGATGTGAAGTGTGGCATTGTGCAAAGACACCACTGAGGTCACATGACATCGTGAAACTGTTTGGAAAGGCGAGGGGAAACGTGAGCAAAGACCTGGACCTGGAGCGAGCCTCCCCTCTGCAGCCAGACTGAGAGTAATCGCTCATTAAAGCGATGTCCCACATTCCTCCTATTTTATTTATAGCTCATATCTGAAGGCGGCTGGGAAGCAGACGGGCGGGGAGGGGGGGCGGATCAGCACAGCAATGCATTCGTGCAGTAGTGCATCAGGACAGCAGTGCAGCAATGCATCAATGCAGCAAAAGCCAGGGGGCCAGTAGCAAAAAGCGCTTTAGTTTCAGATTTTCCTGAAAATGACTTCCTACCTTAAGGAAATATTTACCTTAAGGGTCTTATCCTTAGGAAACATGTTTAAATACTTTTTACAGTTTTACACCTGTAAAAATCTTTTTAATTACCAAGGAACACCTTAAAATCGGTTATGTGTCGCCGAAACAGACTTTGCAAAGAAAAATTAGAAACAATTAAGGTACCGGTAAAAGCAGCTTTATTTAAGAATTGAGAGTGATGGCTGAGTTTATATTCACTGAGGAGCATTAGAATATCTCGAACTAAAGTATTTGCAACAAAGAAAACCCTATGGGCACTGTAACAAACCCATAGCTAATTAAACATTATAGATTTGACTGGCTGTCCATTTATTCCTCGCCCGACAAACTGGACCTGGATCATTCCCACGCAGCACTGCTTCACTCTTCCAGCCAATATAGAGCTGCTGATGGGCCTGCACTTCCTCTCCACAGACTCCATCCAGTCTGTGATCAGAGGGTTCACAGATCCACAGAGTTGAGGGTTCACAGATCCATAGGGTGGAGAGTTCACAGGTCCACAGTGTGGAGAGTTCACAGATCCACAGAGTGGAGAATTCACAGATCCACAGGGTGGAGAGTTGAGGAACCACGGAGTGGAGAATTCACAGATCCACCGAGTGGAGAATTCACAGATCCACAGTGTGGGGAGTTCACAGATCCACAGAGTTTAAAGTTGACAGATCCACAGTGTGGAGAGATGAGAGATCCACAGAGCCACTTCCTCCAGAGGGATCCGGAAGTGCCCCTGAATGTGTGGTGTTATAAATGTGACCCATGTGTATATCCAAGCCCCAGAACACCAGGAGCAGTATGATAACAGGAAAAAATGATCACTTCATTAATGTAATTTATTTTCCTAGCCACATCAATATGCCCACAGAGCACTATGTTTTTGCTAGTGATAGGCTAAATAGACTGATTTATCAGTTTATTAATCAACCTATTCACAGAAGAGGTATAATCACAGCCTAATAAAGACCAGGGTGTTTCTTTAGTTTGTTCAATGGCAAAATTGCAAGAGTTTATTGTGTCCAAACTTTTTGCCACGTTTTCTGTTTCAGATTGGATGTTATTTTGGGGTTGTACATACTTAAAATATGTTTCCATAGGGAAAACTTGTCTACGAGGACAAGCTTTTGCTCTTCAGTCCAGTTAGGCCCACCGTCGTATATTACTGAGTCGATTTCGATCTGAACTGGACGCAGCCCAGTAGTCTAACTGGACGTTCCGTTTCAGTCATCCCGTTGCCTCGGCAACCGCCGGTGACACATTCTAATCATGTCCTCTGCTGGGTTGTGGCGAATGACTCGAGTATTTTTTCCTTACCAAAGGAATCTATTTGAGAACGTCTGATGCGACGTTCAGAAGCGCGATGCTAAGGGTGAGGGGAAAGTACACATTACAGTAAGATCGCAAGTGGAAGCGCTTCATACGCAATGTTTTTGGGTGTTTTGTGGAACTGGCCTCGGGCCTCGAAATAAACGCCTTCGCGATCGCATGCGAGCATTTGTCAGCAATGGCAAGAAAGGAAGCAAGACGAGCGTGAGTGAGTGAGTGTGTGTGTGTGAGTGAGTGTGCGTGTGTGAGTGAGTGTGTCTGTGTGTGTCTGTGTGTGTAATTGAACGGTAACCGTGGCAGGAATCAGTTTTTAGATTACTAAAAAAAACGGGTAAAAGGCAGAGAAGACACGCAGTGGTGAATGTTGGCTTGAAGCACGGACACGGATGCACACCGGCACTGCGCTGCACAGAGGCATCGCTGCAGTGCCGGGACATTTACTGACCAGAGCGCCTCGCAAAGCCAGGACCAACCAGCCGCGTCTGTAATTAAACACGCAGCGGGGGGTAATGCCGTGATCCCAGGGCAGGCTGATCACGCTAACGATGCGTTTGAGTCGATTCAGCCGCGGCTTAATTAGGGGAGGGGGGACCGTGTGTCAACCTGACAGAACAAGACAAATTTGACCCCCTATTTTCTGAATTACAGATTACCCCGCAGATTACGACCCACGGACCCGCACATCATTCCGACAACAAAAATCCCTGACGCATTCAACATTCCGGTCCACCTCAGCGCACATGAAAAAGGCACCGTTAATGTCCCAAAATCAGGATATCAGGCATCGGATGGTTACAGATCAGACGGGCTGCTTAATGACACGAACGGAACCCCTGGCTGGGCGCTTTTTAACGAAGTCTAACGGAACCCTGGCAGGGTTCTCCTCTAATGAAATCTAACGGAACCCTGGCAGGGTGCCTTTCCAAGGGCATGCGGTGCTATAACACGCAGTGTTTTTGTCGCGAGGAAAAAAAAAAAGAAAAGGAAAAAAAAAAGAAAAAAAAAAAGCCGGCAGTTCGTCCTACCGACACGGCGGCCGACGATCCCCAGCCTCTGTTTCAGCCGCTCCAGAGACATCTCCTCCGCCCGCGTCCAGAGCATCGTCCTGCAGGGGAGCGAGGAAGAGGAAGGGAGCGACGCCGCTGCCGCTGCCGCTGCTGATGCTGCTGCTGCCGTGGCGATGGACGCAGGAACCTCACTGCTGATGCTGCTGCTGCTGCTGCCGTGGCGATGGACGCAGGAACCTCGCTGCTGATGCTGCTGCTGCCGTGGCGACGGACACAGGCACAACACACGGCACTGCAGAGCACTGGCTTCCCGCTGACAGACCGATGTATGGAGGAACAGGAGGAGGAGGAGCAGGAGCAGGAGGAGGAGGAGGTAGGGCTGCTAACACACGTACAGAGCGCAGACAGTCACACACACACACGCACACGCCAGCGTGGACAACTGCACGAATGCACACTCTCCCGGTGAGAAAAGATGAGACAGAGAGAGAGGCAGAGAGGGAGAGAGAGAGAGAGGCAGAGAGAGAGAGAGAGAGAGAGAGAGAGACAAATGCATATAAAACACACACTTTAGTACGAAAACCCACAAGCTCATATTCCACACAGGCGAGGGAGTTTAACGCTGAAGCAGGGTTAAAGTGGGCAATCACACGAGCTTCATTAACCCTAAGCCTCACCACCCAGGCACTGTCAGTCAGGAGGATAAGCTAGTGGCTTGAGGTTAGAGGTCAAGGTTCATTAGAGGACCACACAGCCCCCGGCCTCCTTCAGAGGGCTGGCTCCACACCAAGGCCAGTCCTGTACTCACCCAAATTCAGCCACACCCCCTCTCACCCATGTTTCTGTACCTGTAGTCTGGGGCCACAGGGGCAGGCTCGCTGAGCTCGCTGCCTGTCATGCTGCTTCATGTGGGCTGAGGGGGCGTGGTCACCTTGGTGTGTCTCGGAATGGTGAATCAGGATGTTTCCATGGTGACACAGTCCCCATAATGAAGAGAAGGGCGATGAAAGCTCTTTATTATTATAGCATCACAGTGAGGAACACCAATAGGATGAAAGCATAATGCATATGTAACCATTTTTTTTATCATTAAAGCATCAGTATAGCCAATTACCATTCATCACTCAATTTCATCCAACAAGCAGGTCTTAAAACACTTCTAACAATTTCTTAAGATGTGAAATTTCATTACAGACATCCTAATTAATACCTAACTCAATTTATGAGGTACAGCATTCAATTACAGGGAAAATACCCATCAGAAGCCTTCAGAAAAAAAATCACACTTACAAACAAAGGCATAATCCATCTGTCCCCTTTTTTCCTTGCCTTGGCCAGTTTCAAACTGAATATTACAGACTGTAAACACTCGGAATGGATAAAAAACACAACTACAGTATTAGCAGTACTTATCGTCTCATCACTGGTACTCTTGGAATTCCTGATTTGAAGGTCTCAGTGTCACAGTTAAACACTAAATGTTAACAACTACAAGCGCAAATGCAAATCAAGCTATTAAATTACGAGTGATCTAAAGTAACCTAAAAAATGTCCACTTCCATTATTGTTCACAGGAGTAATTTCAATGAAAACAGGCCCCACAAGATCCTAGCTGTTCTGAGAACAACACTAACTACAGGGCTGCGTTTCCTGAAGATAATGCAGTGTGACCACTCTGTGTCATCTGACACAGTTTCTAGGCAGTTGCCAGGGGATGAAATTCAACAGATAAATTGCAAATGGCGTGTCTGACAAGCATAGTTTTGTAGCAATCGGCCACACCGGCCACTGGGGGCGACATAGCTCAAGAGGTAAGACCGATTGTCTGGCAGTCGGAGGGTTGCCGGTTCAAACCCCGCCCTGGGCATGTCGAAGTGTCCTTGAGCAAGACACCTAACCCCTAACTGCTCTGGCGAATGAGAGGCATCAATTGTAAAGCGCTTTGGATAAAAGCGCTATATAAATGCAGTCCATTTACCATTACACACCTTTGAATTTACAAGCCATTGTGCCATGTGCCACACCCACTTGGAATAATTTCCTCCAAACTATTTCCTAAAATTATGGGCATTAATATGGAGTTGGTCCACCCTTTGCAGCTATAATAACCTACACTCTTCTGGAAAGGCTTTACATTTGATGTTGGAGCATTGCTGCAGGGATTTGCTTCCATTCAGCAAGAAGAACAGTCGGGCCTGGTTTGCAGTTGGCTTTGCAACTCATCCCAAAGGTGTTGGATGGGGTTAAGTTCAGGGCTCTGTGCAGGCTAGTTATGTTCTTACACACCAATCTTGACAAAACCATTTTTATAAGGACCTTCGCTGTGTGCCCGGAGGCATTGTCATGCAGAAACAGGACGGGCTCTTCCCAGAGAGGTGGAAATGGTGGAAGCACAGAATCGCCTCAAATGTCATTGCATTAAGATTTGCCTTCACGGAGGGGCCTAGCCCAAACCATAAAAAACAAGCCCCAGACCAAGGGGTGTCCAGATACTTTTGGTCACATAGTGTATCTATTCCTCCATCAAGTGTAGCTTTTTTGTTTCATTACATTACATTACATTACATTACAGGCATTTAGCAGACGCTCTTATCCAGAGCGACGTACAACAAGTGCATTAGTTCAAGGTGCAGAGGTGCAAAAGAAACACACTAGAGTGAAGTAAAGATCGTAGTGCCAGAAGTGGCCACATAGATCAGGACTCCAACCCTGTAGGGTAACCTGTTCAGCAGACAAACAAACAATCCTGCCAAGTACAAACTAGCACTGAAATCACATTTGCCTAATCAGACAAAAACAATCCTGCCAAATAAAAACTAACGTGATCGCATTAGCCTAACTAGGTACATTGAGCTAAACTATAGGCTAGGGAGGGGTGAGGAGAGGTGCAGCCTGAAGAGATGAGTCTTTAGTCTGCGTTTCATTTAGTCTTACAGTTTCTGAGATTTTTTTAGAAATTGTACTTCCCCCAATTGGTCAATTTTGAAATCCCATTAGTTGTAGAGCGGGGAGTCAACCCTCAACATGCACAGAACAGGCCAAAAGCATTAGGCCAAAAACCAGCTAAGCTCAACATCACATTAATTTATTTTGCAGGCACATAGTTCTAGCAGAAAGCGACTGTAATATACATCACTGTAAGGGGCTCAGGCCTGCATGGTATATGCATTATGTAAAGTCTCTGGTTATTATGGCAGCTAGGCCTGCGTCAATATATGCAAGAAGTTTCCACGCTTTATTGCAAACACATTTTGGAGTGCAATAAAGAAGTTTAAATGAAATAAAAGCACATATTTCCATTACTATGTAATGCCATGTTGCAATAGAAGGCACCCAGTCAGTAATGCATCTCACAAAGTCTTTTCTTATAAACATTTGTATACATATACAAACTATAAACATAAACATTTTATTTTAACTGAATCACTTTAGTATAATTACAAATAGTTTTTTGGGTTTTTTTTTTTATAGCATTCTCCCGCATGCCCTCTGTTATCTCTACATTCAGATCTTTCTCCCAGAGAGAAAGAGCTCGTATAGGAATATGTATAAATACAATACAAATTATAAAAATGATTTTATTTATTTATTTATTTATCTATTAATTGAACATATACTAAAAGATTCTGGAATTCACAATTGTGCCCATTTGGACTTTTTGACAGCAATCGCTTAATGTTTTTTGAAAACGTTAAAGATCTGGGCATTGAGAATGGTTTTTTTTTCTATCATCGGATATTGGTTCAGATTAGAGAATAAAGAATACATTAATTCTGGGTCACTAGGTTGCTCTGCTTTACGTTGATTTGATCAAAATGATTTAAATGACAATAAATAATTGATGGATCGCGATTACAAAATAGGGGTGAAACATGACACCCCCCACTAAAATAAAGGAAAGGATAGGATAGGGAGGGGGTGGGGGGTTCTGTGCCTACCTCCCAGCCAGGCTGCAATAAAATGGCAGATTCAGTGTGATTACAATCAATGACATTTACGATCATGAATATCCATCCATCCATCCATCCATCCATCCATTATCTATACCTGCTTATCCTGGTCAGGGTTTCGGGGCGGACACAGGGAGAACTCCACACAGAGGCCCAGGCCGGGATTCGAACCAATGACCTCCGTGCTGTGAAGAGACAGTGCTACCCCACTGCATCACCGTGTTTCTCCCCCCCCCAGTTCCGAATATGTAACATGCAAGTTATTTTTAGCAGGTCTCAGGAGAGGTTCCAATTCAGCTGGTGGTGCTACAGGAAGGAGGGAGGACGTCTGCAAACAACGCTATAAAAACTTTCATTAGAGATTGTGTAAATATTACCAACGTGCAAATGATATCATATCTGTAGAGAAACCGTGTGTAATAGTGTTCACCCAATAGTGCACAACCAGGAAATAGTGATTAACACACTGACACGCCTTCGGAATGCAAAGCACGCTCTCCTGATAGCTCAGCGCACTGTGGCTTCGCTGATATTATCCACTTCTGCGGCTTTGATGCTTCTCGTTTTCTTTCTTCTTATTATGTCTACCTCCCTGCCCTATCTTGATGTCCTCATTTTTACTACTGTATGTATTTTGTAATTGTGGATCCAGTTTTGCTTGCTTTTGTTTGCTTTCATTCCTGTCCTCAAATACGAATCGTTCTGCACTTTGGACTTTCTGAATGAAAGATGTTCTTCTCGTCCCCTTCCAAATGTTCTTCTTACAATTATAGGTCCTTCCCCCGGAAAGAACGTATTGCAAACGGTGCATTCACTTCTGCTGTTGGTGTGCGATTTCACCAGGTAGCTTATATAGGCTATGTGTAATTCAGCTAACTCAAGCTTAAACCTGATCTACAGGTCTGGGCTTAAGACACTGTGGCCTCACTTTGTGAAACTCCAAAAATCCTGGGTTTGTCCCAAAAATGCCAACAAACTAATCAGATTTTCTCCGTTACCCACGTATGTAAAACAGGGTACAGTATGGCCTGCTCTATGCAAACACATAACGATATAACATTAGCCATGAAACAGACAACAAAATTGGTTAAATTTCAATAATGGAACAAAGAACTAGGGGGTGATAAATTCAACAAACACAGAACACAAAACAGTAATAAAACCTGGAGAGAAATGACGACTAAACACCAAACAACCACAAAACCACCAAGGACAGTATTGCTATACAAACAGTGTCCCATTTCATCTCATCAGTTTCAGTGAAGGTCGACAAGGATAAATGAGAAAACACTGCCACCCTATGGTTAGAGAGAGAAGAGCACCCCGTCAAGATGCATTTTTAATCCAAAATACTGTAGACCCATTTCCATTTTTGTCCTTTCAAGGGCTCTACTCTTAAATTCCGCTTTTGAAATAGGCTAACTTACCTTTTAATTCAAAATACTGTAGACCCATTTCCATTTTTGTTCTTTCAAGGGCTCTATTCTTAAATTCCGCTTTTGAAATAGGCTAACTTACCGTTTAAACTGCTAAAACTGACTTATTTGGGCACGAAAAACTCGGCCTACATGGCCTTCCACAGTAGTCTTCTGAAATGTTCTCAAAAATGCGAGCTGGCAATGGAACTCTCAGTTACAACACATGATCCTCCCTACCCTGAACAGTAGGCCTGAATGAAACATCAGATCAAGCCATTTAAAATTTTAATAGGTTACATTACATTACAGGCATTTAGCAGACGCTCTTATCCAGAGCGACTTACACAACTTTTTTACATAGCATTTTACATTGTATCCATTTATACAGCTGGATATATATACTGCAAGCAATTTCGGTTAAGTACCTTGCTCAAGGGTACAACAGCAGTGCCCTACCCGGGAATCAAACCTGCGACCTTTCGGTTACAAGTCCAGTTCCAGGTTAAGGCAATGGCAGGCGATTCCGTGCCTGGAGAGCCGGTGTGCGTGCACGTTTCTGTTTCCACCGATTACCCCGGCTAAATGAGCCGATTGGCTGAATGCAACACTGGTTCACTCGTAGATTAGATCACAGCAACACGTTTCATTCAGGGGCACGAGAACAGTCTTCGTCTGTCGTTCGTGCGCTCATCGAGACCGCCAGGTGACGTAAAAATGAAGGGCTGATTGAGTAATTGAGGCCAGAGGTTGGCGTGAAAACCAGAAACGGATTCGACCCTCGTTGCCCACCTCTGGGTTGAGGACTGTCCAAAGCAAAATGGTGCGTGACCTCAATGTCAAAATCCGCCACCTTAAAATGAATTTTGTCGGACCCTCGCATGCCCATGCCACACGTCCACCTGTTTGTGTCCGCTCAGGTCTCCCAGCAACTCGAACCTGTAAGGTCAAAGACCAGCAGTGTCCTAGAAATGAAAGCAACCACGGAAGCAATGGCTGTGTTTTTGAACTATCATGTTTTTTATTGTCCATGCGGCCAAAGTGCAGAGATTATCAGACAGTCGGTCAGTCAGTCAGTCAGTCACACTCACTCAAGCATTTCCCTTCTCAGTAGCGCTTGGGCGTCAACAGTTGAAAATGAACAGAGATTTCTTTCGGTGAAAATACCACAGAGGTGATGAACAAATCACAACTTGGTCCATTTTAACTACAGTTCTTGGCATTTCCAGGGTGTAAAATACTTGTCCAAAAGCATGGCCTTCCCCATCACCCACACACACACACACACACACATCTCCCAACTTCACCAAAACCCCTTTCAGGACAGACACAAACGCAGTTCGCCATTAGCACACTCAATAAAAATGGCGACGATTCAATTAAATACTTTTACATAATCACATTTTCCACACACTTTTAAAATTATATTAAAACACCGTTATGTACCTTTCACTCAGCCATGCTCAAAATAAAACGTACTATGGAAGAAACTGGACAGCACAGATATCAGGTTTAGTGTATGAATGGATCCCCAATCGCACACAGGTGGTCCTCAGCAGGCAGTTAGACCGGAGCCCCTCTTGTGTTCACAGTCTCTTCCTCTCCTCTCTCCAGCTCTCTTCTGTGATTGGGAATATTCTTCATGGAAGGAGGTAAGTTCTATTCTTTATTTATTTATTTTTAAATGCACAGGGGGGTCAGGAGCACTAACCAGGAAACCGCTGACCCCCCCCCCCCCTCCACAATCTTCCTGGAGCCTGCTCACCATTCCTTTAAAAGCGAGGTTTCTTAGTGCAGTGACCCTCTTCAGCAGTAGTCTCACAGTTCCGGACACAACCATCTGTAAGGAGAACAGGGGGGTGGGGTGCAGACAGGGGGGGGGGGGTCACACTGAAGCATGACGACTCATCAAAGGCCAATCAGCCAAAAAACAAGCCTGTAGTTAACTGGCCCGCATAACTGCAGGGAATCAAAGGGAATCGAATTGGCTCAAAGGGAAATTCCACCACAAAACTGCTTCAGCCTCATTTGCCAGCTCAAGTCGTAACTGATTAAGTCTCTCTGAGTGGCTGTCCAAAGCAATCTCTGCACAGAAATATCAGCAGCCAAAAGGGGCAAACCTGGTAAGAGGTACAACGTCATGATGACGAACACCACTACCCTTGCTCATTTTTGAAGAGCTACTACGGGCGGCTAATTTTAATTTGGAGACGCCTCCCCTGGCAGGCGAAGGAAACACTGAACGAGCTAACAGACGGTCGCTCGGTGCGTTCAGTAGTCTGGCCCGAATGATCTCCACAAAAGTCACCTGGCCGCAGGTGTCTGCCACACGCATGAACACTGCTGGCGGCAGTGTAGCATAATGGGCAAAGAGTTGGTCTCGTGAAGGTCGCAGGTTCGATTCCCCGCTAGGACACACTGCCGTTGTACCCTTGAGCAAGGCACTTAAGCCGCACTGCTTCAGTATATATCCAGCTGTATAGCTGGATGCAATGTCAATGCAGTGTAAAACGCTGTGTCTGGATAAGCGCGTCTGCTATATAAACGCCTGTGATGTAATGTCTTCAGCTGTGTGCAAATGGAGGACATTTAGCATCCCCAGCTGCAGTCAGCTATTATTTTCTGTCACCTCACATCCCGCAGCAGCCGGTAAAAAATAAACACCTTCCCTTTCCTGACGCTAATCCCTTGCAATTTACCACACGACTGCGACGCAGCATCTTCCCTTCAGTAGAACTCAAGCGTAAATGTAAACTGAACACACACGAACGTGGATTTTCTTTCTTTAGCGGCTAGCTCACTAGAGGGGTTAGAAGAGCGACTTCCGGGACAAGCAGTAACGCCCAGCCCCCCCCCCTCCGTTTGGGTTCAGCAGAAGCGGAAACCTGTGACTGTTATCATCTGAAATCTGCCCATAGACTGCCCATAAGGGCCCGTCCGGGTGTAAAGCAGGTACCTGGAACATGTGCAGCAGCTTGGGGCTATATCTCTGCACTCACTGCAGGTAGAAAGCAGGCAGAGAGCTCATTTTAATCAGCTACTCTTCTACAAACAAAAGAAACACCCACAATGGAATTCCACTTTAACTCCGCCTTGATAAGGAAGTTCGTGCAAGTCTGTGCTGTAAACTTTTATCACCAAAGAGCTATCACTGATACTCAACTTTCCTTATCAAGACACCCAAGTGGAGAAGTCGCATGGAAAGCTACCCGATCCGGGTTTAGGGAAGGAAAGGAATGCTTACTTGATAACGGATGTTTGGGTAGTTCTGAAACATCTCCAGCTTGCGTATTTCTTTGCCACTGGGAGAATAAAAACATTCACTGAGGAGGTGCCAAGGCATCAAGATCAATAACGCAAATTAAACACACAATCAGTTTTTTTCTTCCAGTTCATAATGAATAAGGGGAGGACACGAACAGGAAAAACCTGACTGCAGATCAACAGCCCATGGATAAATACCTTAAATACACACAATATGAAAATGTTTCATCTCTGACTCATGATTATACTCACATGGTTGTAAGAGGAAATGCAAACCTGTCTCTCTACAGACTTCCTGAGGACATGCTTGACTGAATCATTGTATAACGGTTTGTACACAAATTAAAGGCTAGTTTTCGAGAATAATCCAACGAGGTGTGGAAATGTTATTTTTGAACTGAGGTGCACGCGCTCGCACACACACACTCACACACATTCACACACACACACTGACACCCACACGTTACAGCTGGTGGTTAAAAACCGCGAACTGCACTGTGATTGCTGTGGAACAGCAACGCAAAAAGGCGTTAAATACTCACTACGAATTTCTGCACCCCCTGGAGGCGATCAAACTTGAGGTAGGAGATGTCGTGTTTGTCTTTGCCGCTGTCCAGGTCCGTGGTGTACACCTGTTTGATTCCAGCGGCCACTATCAGGGGGACACACTCGTCGCACGGACATTTTGTGACGAACAGCATCGTGTTCTCGTCCTCCTTGATCTCTGCACACCTGGAGACAGAAGAGCCCAGGAAGAGACAAGGGGCTAAATGAAACGCAGTCCTGTCAGAACTTTGCAGAGGAAATGCCCCTAAAATGTCCCTGTCCCTGTCCCGGCCCCTGCCCCCACCCCCACCCCCGCCCCCACCCAAACTCCGCACCTGAATATGAGCGCGCTCTGCTCCGCGTGGAGGATGTATCTGTACTTCCTGTTCTGACGGTCCTCCTGCGTGGTGTCCATCTGGGGGAACTCGGCGTACTCCGAACCCGCTGGATAGGCGTTGTAGCCGCACCCCACCAGGTACATGCGCCCCGTCCCGTCACAGCGATCCTTAAAACAGCACACACACACCCCGAGGGGAATCAATGACTCATAGAACCTACCCGTCACCTTAAAAGCCACTGAAAAAACAGCTGCCACTGAGAACACGCACTGCACATAACTATCACATCGTTACAACAGAATGAAAAACATTCAGGAATGTTATTTACGGAAGACAGACAGAGTGGGACGACATCAAGAGAACTGGGGCGACATAGCTCAGGAGGCAAGAGCGGTTGTCTGGCAGTTGGAGGGTTGCCGGTTCGATCCCCCGCCCTGGGCATGTCGAAATGTCCCTGAGCAAGACACCTAACCCCTAGTTGCTCCCAACGAGCTGATTGGTACCTTGCATGGCAGCCTTTCACCGTTGGTGTGTGAGTATGTGTGTGAATGGGTGAATGAGAGGCATCAACTGTAAAGCGCTTTGGATAAAAGCGCTATATAAATGCAGTCCATTTACCATTTACCATAAAAATACTGCTGTGCTTCTGTGAAGGAAGTGTTACAGTGTCTTTCTTTAACTCCTTAAGACACGCCAGCCCTGGATAAAAGCGCTATATAAATGCAGTCCATTTAACTGAACAAAACAAAAATTTTTAAAAATTTAAAAAATCACTCACAGACTTCCCTTCGGCCCAGATCACAGCACCCACTCCAACTTTCGGGTCCTCTAGAAAAGAGAAGAAGGTTGAACCATAAATCTACCGTCACAATTTCAAGCGTCATGTCAATCATGCCTGTGCGCCGGACATTCCTCAACACACAGCTCCTTTATCATTCAAAATGTTGGTTGGGGCGGTTCTAAATTTCTATACCAAAACTGTGACACACTAGCACACAACATTAACTTTGTTACCTAGCAGTTCCAGCTAGCCAGCTACACTGAACACTGTATTAAGGAATAAGGAATAGTCTACATCGTGTTCTTGTTGTCCAAACAGCAGGTGAAGCTGAATCCTACCTGGCCACTCTGCTACTGGCAACCGGCTGACATTAGCTAAATTAATTTGTAAGCATAACAGTCAAATGGGCACCTAAGGAACTGTATTCAAAAAAACAAAATCATCGTGGTTATAAGCCATTTTGAAAGAAAAACCAAATGAGTAATGCAATAACATTCTTAAAACCAGAGACGTCCTCAATTTACTCTTCTGCACATTTTACGTTTATTCGCCCCAGGAAGGTTCCCTTTGAATATGCTAAATGTCTATATCCAGTTATAGATGCAAATCTCCATTCGGGTACTGTAAGGACATTGTGGTTATAGGATCAATGTTGAAGCGACTATGAGTGAGTAACCTGCAGTGCCCTCACCGATCATCGGGGGGGGGGGGGGGGAGTGATGCACTTTGGGAGGGCACGCGACTGAAGAAGACACCACAGCAATGGGACCACGAAGACGCCAGGCTTTTCCCAGCTGTCAAATATGGTGGAATCCATTTAATCAATTTGCAAGCGCTTTTACAGACTTACACGTAGGCTAATTGTTTTACAGCAAGAACTGCGTTTTGTATCACCACTGTCCATTTTGAATAAGTAAAGGCAAAACTTTTGCCGATGCCAAGTACATCCTGCCAATGATGTGCAGTGCATTCAGGTAGGAGACCCTGTACATGCTGACTTCAAACATTAGACAATTTTATTTCTTCTCACTCAGGAGGCAGACGAAGAACGCATCTGGCTGAAAGCAAAATAGTTTGCTAATACATTTTCATACAGATTTATTTTTATACACAGAAATAGCCCGATTGACTCTGGCCAATTCTGCAAAGTACCCAGCCCTGCCTACCAGTTAAAATTTTAATTCCAAGCCCAGATCCCTAAACATCATACTATACTGCTACCCACTGCAGTGCACATTACAATAGACCGCCTACACTCATCTCATCTCCTCAGAGGTTTCCTCTGGACAGACGTCTCAAGGTTCTCATAACTTTATGCTCCGTAACTTCTATGAATGTGAGTTTTCCTGATTAATCAAGAGCATTTTCAGACCCTCATGGTACAATCAAAAGCCAGAGTGCTGGGTGCATACCAATAGGATTTGCACTCTTTGATAGTTAAAAACAGGAATAAATATTTAAAAACAAATTCTAACGGCAGCACCAGAGACATACAGGGTCTGAAAATCTGCACTTCCAGATTAATCTTTTTTTTTTAAACCCAAATCCCGGCCTCGCGCCCATGTGACCTTGTGAAGGGGACGCCAGGCTCACCCGTCCTGTAGGCCAGCAGCCGGGCCTGTACGATGCAGTGCCGGGAGACGTCCTGGGGTAGCCCCAGCCCGGGCCCTTCCGCGCGGTCCTGCGCGTGGAAGCCGTACCCCATCCGGGGGTCCGGGACGCTGGAGGCGACCGAGGCCAGCACCCCGATCAGGTCCCGCATGTGCTGCCGCAGGTTGCTGAAGGAGGGCTCCGTGCAGAAGGTCTCCAGGCCCATCCGCCGCAGGACGCCCCGGTGCAGGCCCTTGTCCGGGACGAAGAAGGCGGCGGTGAGGTCCTCCAGGCGCCGCTCGCGCTGGGCGGCGAACAGCTCCGCCACGTCCAGCCCGCCGCCGTCCTCCGCCACGCGCTCCAGGAAGTCGCCGCCGGCCGACGTCTCGGCCGCGAACTGCTGCATGTCCCCGGGCAGCGGCTGCAGCAGCACGCACACGTGCGTGCGGCTGTTGGACTTCAGGCGCTCGGCCGCCTTGGCGTCCAGCTCGGCGTCGTCGGGGACGGCCCGCGCCTGCCCGTCGGCCGCGCCGCTCTTGCCGCCGCCGCCGCCGCCGCCGTCGTCGCTAAGCAACAGCAGGCTGAGCTCGGGGTCGCCGGGCCAGTAGGACACCCGGTTCACACCGGCTGGGTAAAGCAAAAAAAAGAAAAAAGTGCAAAAATAAGACCACATTTCATTTTGAGTGTTGCGCTTAGCATCTTTATTTTAGCATTTCATTAAAAGAGGGATATAGAAACTGTCTTGAAGGAAAACGAAACGGCAATAAAACTAGATTAATTAAAGGCAGTAAATAGCTAATTGGAGAACTAATCCCTTCTGGCTGGTCAAAGGCAAAATCCTAAAGGAACTGGTATTGCGCAGTAGGGCCTGTGAAACATACATACACAGAGGCCACTCGGAAATGGTCATAACTGACACTGACAGAAAGAACCTGAGCGTGTGTATTCTGCCAATCAATTTAACTAAACAAAGAATATATAAGACTAAGTTATGAAAGCCTAGAAATATATGACCGTATTGTGCCGTATTGAGATGCTGAGACAACAAAGGAAAAATCGAAACAAAAACCAAGATAATTGCGATGAAGGTTCACGACAGCACAACCCAGAACAACCTCAGGACACATACGGCCACTGGACAAGCTGCTCTGCGAATCACCTGGAAGTTTAGTTTCTTGGTTTAGACCACAATCTCAGCAAAGCGAAAGCTCTTTTAGGATGGTCTGTTTTTTTGATTTTTTTTATTTATTTATTTTTTTTTTTAAACAGGTTTGGTGTAGCATGCAGTCACGTTGCGGATGACAGCCATGCTGCCGGACACCTCCCAGGGCCATTACCGTTGACGATCATCTTCAGACAGGTGGCGCAGGGCTTCCTGGAGAAATACAGGTCACAGCCCTTCAGCCTCCGGCCATGTTTGATGACCGCCACCTGGCCCACGTGCAGCTCGGCACTGGAGCAGTGCAGGCCAATCACGTTGCGGTCCTGGACCACCACCAGACCCGTGACTCGTGGCTGGAAGGGGGAAAAAAAAAAAAAAAAAGAGAACTGAAAATGTCATGGTTACAACAATACGCTAATTTTTATACTACATTTATGTATTTTGCTGACATGTATCGAGAGTGAATTACACAGCTCACATCTTTTGAAACGCACAATATTTTCATACAGATAGAGCAGCTTCGTTGTCAATGGGACAATGGCAGTGCCTCACCCAGAAATTAAACCTGCGACCTGAACCTTGTGAGTTACAAGCCAAGTTCTCTAACCATTATACTACACTACCATCGATTACAAACCATGGCCCATGGGAGGAAGAAACTGCAGAATATACAAGTAGGTAGGCAGCCAGGGTAAAACTGACTAAATGAGGCAACCTCAAAGCTACGAAGACACAATACTCTTCGTACATTGATGTCTGTTTAAATGTGGCACCTCGTTACTGAACATAAAAAAATTAGTGGAAAAAGAAGAGCTCAAAAGACAAAGATGAATGATGACAAGCAAACCCTACATTCTGTTATATTGAGCTCAAGGACAAAACCACAGCAGAACTTAAAACGCATGTCTTCAACAGTCTTAATTGGTCAAGATTTTGGTTGGAACAAAAACCTGCAACCTCCACACCAAACATGCCTGAGCAAATTAAAACCATACACTAAAACTTTAATTATATATATTTTTAAAAACTTTTGAAAGTGAACTATCCCTTTAAAACTCCAGAAAAGGAACCCTTTAAAGAATACCACACACTTTCTAAATGATAAATAAGCCTATGTAAGCAAGCCATTTTGAAAGAAAAACCAAATTAGTAATGCAATAACATTCTTAAAACCAGAGACGTCCTCAATTTACTCTTCTGCACATTTTCCGTTTATTCGCCCCAGGAAGGTTCCATTTGAATATGCTAAATGTCTATATCCAGTTATAGATGATTTCGAGTTTTAGGTAAATCTCCATTCGGGTACTGTAAGGACAGTAGGCTAACTACTCTTTCATGGAGCCCACCTAGACAAAGTTATAGTACGATTTGCTTTACTTGTGCGGTTGCATTTTTCAGTTGGGGTTTATTCCTGGGGAAAAGTTCCATCCAAAGGCTCAGCAGGGTGAACAGATTGACTTTGGAAAGTCGGGGTCCATGACCTGCAACACGAAAACAAGTCGGAGTAAATTATGTTGCTTTTAACTTCCTTGGACTACGTTGACAGGGGAGACAACCGCTCACTTAAAGACCTTTGAATGAACACAGGATCAGTGACTCCAGCGTCATAAAATTTTCCATTGACAAATTTTGAAAAGCAAGCATTTAAAAACAATATTCGGATGCACATACACACGAAATCCAGCACATTTAAAGCACCAGTACTTTTCCGGTTTTACCAGTAGGCCTATGTATAAATGGCTTTTTACAGCGATGGGAAGTAGTAAATTACACACTAATACGAACGATTAGTCATTAAATAATTATGCAAGGCATACATATGCACGTGACGTTAATGACAATTATGTCATTCTTCATGACCTTCATGTCCCGGTTATAGTAGGTATTCACAAATGTAAAAAAAACTCGTGCTGCTCAATCGAAGGCAGCTAGCTAGCCTCTCTCACCTCGTACTTTGGTATCGGTCTGTGTGCTCACATCGCGCCTATCGCATTTGCAAGAACAAACGACGCGACTTTCTTCTCGATTCCTTTTAACCAGCGAAGTGTCTGTTGTTGCCATCTACAGTGTGGCGACCAGCTGTTGTTTCGACTCACGTAGCTAGCTAGAACTGCTGCTACGACGGAGTAGGCAACATTAAATACAGCGAGCAGAGATGCGTGTCCGTAGGGCGGAGCCAATGAGCCTCGAGATCACATTTAGCCTACGTGACTGATAACGTCATCACTGTAACACTTCATGGTCCTCCCTAAACGCAACATGACAATGGAATTTATAACTCGATGGGGCACTGCATTTTTCACTACCAAACCGGTTTCCCTCTGCTATCCATAGTGATATTGAAAACGTGGGAGAACCCCCACACATAACGACAGATTTCACCGATGTTGTTGTCTTTCTGTCATCAAAACGCACTCACTAGATGACTTGGCCAAGACAGAGCATCACACACTTCACAATTATGATCATGATCATTTAGAGCCCCAGAGAACCTGTGATCTTAAAGCAACTTGCGTGATCCAATGTGACTTTCGAACCAAACAAACATGGCAGACAGTCATGGCAAACAGTCACACACAACCTCTAGCGTTTGTTGCGTGTGCATTAAGTAAGCATTAATGCATAAATCATTGATGTTGCCATAATTATACGGGATTGTAGTCCATCCATTTTTAATGTCCACCTGGCTCTGGAGACAGTAGAAGTCCTCTTTGAATTTGCTGCCATGTTTCTGCAGTTTGTGAGCTCCACAAGTTTCACTTTCCAGTCAGCTCAGCTCTCATTGGCCACTGTGGGTTTCAGTTTGAGATTCCATAGCTGCTCCCCTCAGGACCGCAGGATTTCCAATTAATAAATTTCAAACATATTTGAAATGTATGATACGAAATCTGTCCAACCCCAATCCTGCATAGTATGCCTTCAACAAAAGCTTGCTTCCAGGAAACTGGTGCCTTCCCCAATAGTATTTGCTTGCATGGGCCTCGAGAATACATTTACGTAACCGATAATGTAATTGTAATCACTGTCTTCAAGATCCTCCCTAACCTCAACATGACAATAGAATCTAGAACTAGAAGGGACACTGCAAAACCTGTTGCCCTCTGCAAAAACGGCTGGTACAGCCATTATAGCATTACAGCCGATACTGAAAATGAGGGAGGCTCCCACACATAATGACAGATTTCACCAATGTTTCTGTCATCAAAACGCACACACTTGACCAAGACAGAGCATCACACACTTAACAATTATACTCATGATCATTTAGAGCCCCAGAGAACCTGTGATCTTAAAACAATTTGCGTGATCCAATGTGACTTTCGAACCAAACAAACATGGCAGACAATCATGGCAAACAGTCACACACAACCTCTAGCGCTGGTTGTGTGTGCATTACATTACATTACATTACATTATAGGCATTTAGCTGACGCTCTTATCCAGAGCGACTTACAACAGTGTAACCAAACTCAGGATCAAGTCCACTTAAGTCCATTGAACAAAATGCAGATAAAAAGCCTTTACTATGGTAGCATACAGTAAGGAGAAACAAGATAGTCTGAACCAAAAATTTTTTTTTTTTTTTTTTTTTTTTTTTTTAATAGTTATGGGAGGGGTTTAGGGAAGAGAGAGAGGTACACAGAGAAGAGGTGCGTCTTGAGTTTCCGTTTGAAGGTGCTCAGACACTCTGCTGTTCTGACCTCCACTGGAAGATCGTTCCACCATCGTGGGGCCAGAACTGCAAAGAGTCGAGACCTTGTTGCTGCTCGTGTAGGGGGAGGAATCAGCCGCCCTGTAGTAGCCGATCGGAGCGATCTGGCCGGCTTGTAGGGTCTGATCATCTTCTGCAGATAACCAGGAGCTGACCCCTTGACTGCTTGGAAAGCAAGCACCAGTGTCTTAAACCGGATGCGAGCTTGCACTGGTAGCCAGTGGAGGGAGATGAGGAGGGGAGTGACGTGGGAGTCACGAGGGAGGTTGTAAACCAGACGTGCTGCTGCATTCTGGATGAGCTGAAGGGGTCTGGTGGCTGATGCTGGGAGGCCAGCCAGGAGGGAGTTGCAGTAGTCCAGACGTGACAGTATCATGGCCTGGACCAGGAGCTGTGTGGAATAATTGGTGAGGAGTGGCCTTATTCTGCGGATATTGTACAGGATGAACCTGCACGACCGGGTGGTTGCCGCGATATTCTCAGAGAGTGCCAGCCTGTTGTCCAGCACAACTCCAAGATTTCGGGCACTCTGCGAAGGGTGTAGGGGAGTGTCTCCTAAAGAAATGGGCAGATGAGAAGTGGGAGAGAAGTGGCATTAAGTAAGCATTAATGCATAAATCATTAATGTTGCCATAATTCTACGGGATTGTCTTCCATTTTTACTGTCCACCTGGCTCTGGAGACAGTAGAAGGCCTCTTTGAATTTGCTGCCATGTTTCTGCAGTTTGTGAGCTCCATAAGTTTCACTTTCCAGTCAGCTCAGCCCTCTCAGGTTTTTGTTCGAGATTCAATAGCTGCTACCCTCATGCTCCAGGATTTCTGCGTCATTAACATTTCAAACATATTTGAAATTTATCTTGTGAAATCTGTACAACCCCAATCCTGCATAGTTCGCCTTTTAACAACAACTTGCTTCTAGGAAACTGGTGCCTTACCTTATAATAAAAATGCCTTTAGGCCAACAGGCCCAGCAGGTTTCTTTATCAATTGATGGAAAGTTTGATACGAATTAAGTTCTTATTATGAAAGCTGCAGTAGGTTTTTTTTTTTTGGGGGGGGGGGGGGGAGCGGGGGATATCAGGGACGATCACGCTTAATTGGTAGCAATCACAGAAAGAGCTACTGTGAGAGAAATCCAGCACCATACACCAAGCTTATACCCTCAAATTCTGCTTTGTAAAACCAGGGGGTTCAGCACAATATATCGTTTTCAAAATAAAGTAGCTTACAACTTGAACCAAGCCAATAGAGATAGGATGGTCCATGTGGTGAACCAATCAGCAATGAGACTGGCCTTGCACATTCACATAACGGCTAGACGTGTTGTGAAAAATTTTCACCAATAGATCCAGTCGGTGACTACCTGCCCCATGCCAGCACAACCTAATGCCAAAAAGAAAAGGAAATTGGCAGTGCTCACTCTACAAGTAGAGTAAACTAAAATATAATAAACTAAAATCAGGGCATTCGCTGCCCCAATGATCTACCATATAAACTGCTCGACTTGGCAGCAAATTTTAAAATGACAATAGCGTGACATGAGGCAATACAAAAAGTGGCCACTGTAGTTCACAACTGACAAAAAATACACAGTCTGCGCAGAGTTTCGGAAAGCCTTTGGTGTATCGTAGCACCTGCTGGACACGATAGAACCTTTCTGATAGGACGTTTCTGGCAGCAGTCGTCTGGGTCAGCCCAGTTTTCGAACTCGGATTTTGAACACGTCAGTCCAAAATGGCTTGATAATACTCAGATTTCATTGCATCATGCGCAAGTTTAAGGTCCCCAGTGCCAACTGCTGCAATGCAACTCCACAGCATTATCAAACCCTCTGCCATAATTTGACAGTAGGGAGGGTATTCTTTTCCTTGAAAGCTTCATTTGGTCTTTGGTAAGCATAGCACTGATCCGAGTTGCCAAAGAGCCACAGTTTTGTCTCATCAGTCCGCAGAACATTTTCCCAGAAGGATTTAGGCTTGCGTAGGTAGGTTTTTGCCAAGGTCAATTGGGCTTTCTTAAGTCTCTCCTTTAGTGGTGCAGTTTTCCTGGGCTTCTGACCATATAAGCCTTCTCGATTCAGCGTCTGGCCGACGGTGCGAGGTGAGGCCACTGTTCCAGCCCTCTTCAGGTCAACCTTAAGTTCTTTGGAAGTTGTTCCTTGGAGTTTTTTCAGCCATTCAAACCAACCGCCTACTTTCTTTGATCTTTGGTCAAGTTTTTCTTTTTCGGCCACATCGTCCTGACAGGATGCTCACTGCACCAATGGGCTGCATACTGGACTGTTGAAACTGGTTTGTTAAGGCTTGTGTAAAGGTCTTATACCCTTGCGAGGTCTTGTGCTTATAAATAAAGATCTTGTGGTCATTAATAATCTTTTTTTTCTGATGTCCAATGCCAGATCTTTTGTTTTTGAGGTTCACTGAGGTATTTTATAACTTTTAGACTCATTGAATGTTGATTTGGTGATTATGCCACCCTGGAACTTAACACAGGTGAGTTGAGGTACACAGGAAATGACAATCAACTTCCTCCAATCAGATTTATTTGAATTACTCTGAGGGCTGCCAATCATTTTTCTTTATTTTTTTTAGTAGAAATGCTAAATTTAGGTTTAAAAGTTTTTTTTTCTTTCTGTAGTTTGAAAAAGCCAACAAAGGTTTCTAGATCAAAACTTTTCTCAAGTGCAACGTATTTTAGGTGAAAAAAGTGAAAAATTCTATTTTTTTGCCATTTCTCCCATTTGTAGTCGTTATACCAATGTGTGAATGTGTGTTATACCTGTGTGAATCACAGTCCTGGTCGATGCGCTATCCTCTGTTGGTCTGGGGGGGTGTAGACTACCACATGCCTCCTCTGATACATGTGGAGCCGCCAGCCACTTCTTTTCACCTGACAGCAAAAAGTCCCCTCCCTGCTGAACAGGCCCCCGCCAACCAGTAGGAGTCGCTAATGCAACGATCAGGACTCATACCCTCACCGGCTTCCCACCCGCGAACACTGTCAGGAACGTGACCAAGCCGGAAGTACCGCTGCCGGGAAATACACTACCCAGACGGCCCAGAGTGCCAATCACTGATTCCACGTGGAATTATCCTGCGTCACGTTTTCCATCAGTTCTTGCTTAAAACAAATACCGACCCGTAGTTGCAAGATGGAGGACGTGCCCTGTCTAACTAGAGCACCAGCGTAACATTCCCGCAGCCAGAATGGTCTTTGGTTCTGTTAGCAGTAATCTTGATTTTTTTTTTTTTTTAAGTTGTACATTAACTTTGCTCGAATTGGACCTCTAAGCCTGAATCCCTGGAAAACTGCAAAAGTCTTTGCTTACATTTTTTCTAAATGACAACTTCTGCCTCAAGATACACGGCAGTATAAACACAACACTTCATGTGACGAGAAAATCCGGATGGCAAAAATTTCAGTATAACGCTGCATTCAACTGCTGTCGAAAATATCGAATATTACGAGTTGTGTGGACATGAACGAGCCAACAAAGTCGCAATTACCAGTGGGAAACTCGAGTTTTTCGGGACTTGTGGCGTTAGGTCGTGTCAGTTTAAGAGTAAGAATCATATGTTATGTTAGTTTTTAGTATTCTTTGTTAGTATCTAGTATTACTATTTTAGCGTGTTAGTATTTTTAATATATTTTAGTTGACACGCGCTTTTGTGCATGCACGCCTGATATCTCTTGCAAACTACGAAGCCAGTGGCTAGCCTGCTACTGGAAAAAAAATGTGTGCAGTGCCGCTTGCTTTCGTAAATACTAGCCACAAAAAACCTGCTCCCACAGTGCGTTCATGCATTTTTTATTCCCGATCAAGAGCACTTCGAGTGCGTGACTCCGAAGTGGGAGCTAACGACTCTGAGCACATGGGCAGCAGTTGGGGAGCTACAAAAATTGGACACGAACATTTCTGTAAAACGCTTTAAATCACAGTTCCCATTCCAATTTTTCCAGTGTTTGCTTTCAGACGCATTAAAACTTATGGGGTCATTTATGTTCCTGAGATTGGATGGTTTCTTACATTTACTCTACGGATGACCGGACCGCACCAAATCAGTGTCAGATTCTGTGCATAGTTCGCTTATTTATTGTAAGCAATCATATGTTACTGCAGCCTCGGATTTATTTCCGATTATGGGAACTAATAGGCCTACTGTAACGCATATAGTTTACGCATCGATAATGACAAACCATATCAAGGACGGGGCGGTGTCTGCAAAGGAAATCGAAACTTAACTTCGAATAATAACACAATAGCCTAGTTCCAACAAGGAAGCGTGTTACCGCATATACCCAAAGCAGAATTATAGACATCCGGCCCAGCATCTCTGAACCAAATCTTCGGAACGACAAGCGGTCCTCATTGTGAGCAAAATGAAGCGGGACAGGTTATTTTGCGGATTTTGTCATTCTTCCGAAGAGTCAGAGATCACGGGACCACTTCTAAACAAAGACGACGTAGTGGCCCATCGAAATTGCCTGGTAAGACATATGCAGTAAACTGCATGGAGATTATTTGCTGCTTTACCAATGTTGGGTACACGCTGCCGAAGGAAGTGTCAGATCATAGCAAACAATTTATACTTGCTGCTAGGTTTAGCCTACAGTGTAGCACAGGCTATAAGCCAACGGAGGACCAAAAAGAAACTAATAAAAATAATAATAACGATAATAAAATAATTAAATGACACAATAAATAAATGAATAAATAAGAAAAAGGTTCAATTAATGTACACAGAAATAAATTGACAAAATCTGACACGAGTATTTCTGCAGTTATCTGCCTGTTTATTTCCTATCTAGGGAGGACAAGGGAAATAGCAAACTATTTTCTTATTTGGCTCAATTCTGAAAATATTTCAGATTCATCCAGATTAAACATAAATTTCCAATATATCAAAGACCTCCCTGGAGACTCCTGTCAATACTTCTCATTTTACTTCTCATGCAAACAAATACAAAGACAACTGCTTTGTTTGAGCCGTCTATTCTGTAATCTGTAGCTGCATTTTTGTATGTCTTCATATTTTGTCACTGTAGGCTATTATGTGCATTGTACTGTATGTCGTTGCTTAACAAATGTCATCATGGAGTCTATTAAAAACACCCTAGCTTAGGCCTACCATATTGGCTGCATACAAACTTAGTAGTAGCACACACTCTGCTTTCCATCACTGACTGCATGAAACACTGCGTTAGGTTTTGATCCACCTGCTGTGTATCTGCACTGCATAGTAACTTCAGTTTAAACTACTTGTACTAACTTTGCAGTGGCTGCAGTAATTTGTTTTGTAATGGGAATTCTGTCCTGTGTTCAACAGTTCTACTCATCCAATATCGTAAACAAAAATACGCCTGACGATGACGATCTGTTTGGATTCCTCCCCGAAGACGTGAAGGAGGAAATCAGGAGGGGATGCCGACTGGTAAGCAGATCATGGGTCAAATACACATTCGTTTTGGATTCAGACACTTTCCTGTGCTCTGTTGATCTTGCCTGGTTGTGACTGAGCCTGCCAATATGACCAGCAGGCGGGGTTTGAACTTTTTTGAGAGTGTTTCATTGGTTCCAGTTACACCAGGCAAGATCAGTAAAGCGTAGAAAAGTGTTTGAATCCAAAACAAATACGCACTTGACCCAGGTCTGCTGGTAAGTATAGGCAGGCCACCTGTACCAGGCCATGCACGGACCTTAAGAGGCTGAGGCTCAGTTTGAAACAAAGGGCACCCCCAATGCACACCGGACCATCTCTTCAAATTCCATTTCACCATAGACATCCCCCCCCCCCCGGTATTTTATGCAGGACACTACTGAAAATGGGGAATTTGGAGAAGTCTCTGCAGGGGGGGGGGGGGGGGGAGACCACAACCTGGGAAGAACATTAGCAGCTGTACAGCATATTATAACCTGCCCCCCCACACCCCCCCTCCCCCACCTTTTTGGGAGACTGTCTGTAGACACACAGAAGCCTGTAGTACAACTGACTCTCTAACTTGGTTCCTTACAGAAATGTGCCAGGTGCAAGAGAACTGGGGCCACTGTTGGTTGTGAGGTGAAGAGATGCAAAAAGAGTTACCATTACCCGTGTGCTGTGGTGGACGATGCGAAAAACATTGAGGATGATGACAATGGCATTTTTAAGTGCGTATGACGGCAGATTTATTTAAATTTTTTTAAAAATTCTGGACAGTATTTCGTTTTACACTATTACTTATTTACACTAAATTTAATGTACGTTCTTTTTTCAGGATATATTGTAAAGTGCACAAGGAAAATTCAGACACACGAAATGATGAGAGTGAGAGTGAGTGTGTTGTGAAGGTGTGTATTGTACAACAAATATTATTGTAAATAGAAGCGGATTGAACTCTTACAGTATTTCAGTCAAAACTGAGATGGGTAGATCAAAATAACTGAAATTCTGCTAGCTTGTTAAAAATCTACTTGCTACATCTGTATTATAAAATAATAATAATAATACTTTATATTTATATAGTGCTTTTCTTAATACTCAAAGCACTTTTTACTGTGATGATGGGGAAACTCACCTCAGCCACCACCAATGTGTAGCACCCTCCTGGGTGATGCACGGTAGCCATTTTGCACGAGAATGCTCACCACATATCAGCTAAGGTGGAGAGGAAGAGAGCAATTTTTACCAACAAAATACAAAAGTTTAACTGGCAAGATTCCTGTGTATCTGATTCTGTCTTCTTGAGACTTATGGTCTGTGTGCTTTTTTTAAACTAGTAAATGGCAGACATTAATGTGCAAATATTACCGTTGGCCCGGATTGTAATTTTTTGTTTCCTAATGCAGAGAAAAAGACCTCGTCCCTCCCCTGGGTAAGACGACAGCCATTTTTCATTGCCCGATGTGCGTTTTTACATTTAAACTGGCACTAGCATGTCTTAGACCTTCGCATTGGGCCTCATATCCAGCTCAACATCGTCTCTTCCTGGACAGGGCTACTGCACGGAGGATTCTGGATGACGATAGTTCCGCCACAGGTCTCTCTGGAGTTTTACTTCAAATGCAAATGTATTTAGCAATGGAAGTGTGTGTGTGCTTGTGCATGTGTGTGCATAGATGTGTGTGTGTGTGCTTGTGCGTGTGTGCGCGTGTGTGCATGTGTGTGCTTGCGGATGTGTGCGTGCATGCGTGCATTAGCTGTACATGCATGGACTGCTGTAGACAGAACAGAGGGTTGCTTTTTATTTGTGATCAACTGAAACTGCTGTTGACAGAAAGTGGGTTGCTTTTAATTTGTGATCAAAGTGTAGCTGACCGGCCGATCTGATGGGTTTTTTCCCCCCATTGCTGTGTCTGTCTGCGTTTCAGATGACAGCCTGAAAGGCATAGACCCTGAGCTGGGACCACTAGAGTCTGACCTGGAGGACAGTAGAGAGTTGAGACAAAATGTAAGCTCTACTATACCATCATGATCTCTCGGGGCAGGGGGGGGGTGTTCACAGAAAACTAATCCCAGAATAGGCACCCTACTCATTGGCCCTGAAAACAGTGGCCCGCAGAGAGAGATTCCCATGCCTTTTATACATGATGCCCTAGGACAGCGGAGTAGTGCCTTATGTTTTTATAATTAATATACTTATTCTTTTTTTTTTTTACAGTCACCAATCCCAGATGAACCTGGAAGGTAATTCAAGTATTTTCTTTTTTAAATTTACTACAGTTTAGAATGGACAGTAATTATTTCTAGAGCATTATGACTATGCATAACCCAATGTAGTTCTATTTAGTACATGAAAACCACATGATTAATACTGGTCAATTGGAATTTAGAGATCCGAAAGCAGAATTATTATTGGTCAGAGACAGTCTTTCCAGTCATAACAAAAATACTAACCTCGGGTTTACTGGTTTTTACCAGATGAATTGTTTTCTTTCTTTGGTTAAAAACAAAAATAACTGAAGCAGAAAAGTTTATATTTTTCCCACACATTACCCCCGTATATTTTTGTAGCCAAGTAAGCCATGATGTTTCTGCGATTTGGCTCTTTGGCCTGACACTTGCAACTGAAACATTTTCGGTTTGTCCACAGAGACGTGTCAGAAGAACCAAAGCCATCCACATCAGGTAAATTTTCAGTGTTTACCCTCAGACACACACAGTGGCGTGCCACCATGATGCACTTAGAACACAGCCAGTGGAGTTTCAGTGGGATCTGCATTGTACTCAATATGTTGGTCACAGCAGCTCTAGGGCTGCTGGGTGGTTCATCCGTTAAGGCAGCGTTGTCCTCGCACACGGAACGGGCCCCTGTGCTGCTCTCGCTCGCGCGCGCCGACGGAGGGCCCCCGATGAGCAACGTAGCCACAAATTAGATACTGATTGTGGGCCGCAGCAGCACGGACTGGCGTTTAAAGAAGTGTTTAAATTTATACAGGCGCGTTTCCGCACGGCGACGCAGAACCGCCGGCTGTCGCAAAGGATACGGCAGATAATAGCGGTCCTGACCGGCAGGAGAGGACGGACAGGACCGAGCTCAGAAAGAATCGAGAACCAAGTAAGGAAGTGCGCCTTACATTACTGCTGCCGTTACCCAGAGAGGGGGGAAAACATCAGGTGTTAAAACATAAAAGTATACTTTTTTTTTTTTTTTAGTAGAACCGCAAAATTCTAAAGTATCAGCAGTAAGCCTACAAAATAGATGGTTAAAGAGGGTAAAATGGGGGCGGGGGGAAGTCTGAAGAGGTGGGTCTTAAGTACGTCTTTTTTCATCATTGCGCTGTATATTTCTTTGTTTAACTGATAACTTCTATTTTACAGAAGTACACCTAGTGCACCTTCGCAATGGGGATGCAGACGAGACGGATATAGACTCTGTGAGTTGGCCATGCCCGGAGAAGGTACTGGATAAAAGGGCGTGGGGAACATGGTTCCTGAAGGGCTGGTGTGTCTGCAGGTCTTCCGTTTAGTTATTGGCCCTGTACACCAATGGCAGTTCACCTGTTACATTAGGCCACAGTACGATGTTTCCTACTGGGAGTCATTTATGAGCTTAGAGAGCAGCAACCACCATGAAATTCAGACAGGGATACAGCCCTGCAGGAACATAGTTTCCCCCCTCCCTGAGGAGGAAGTGCTCTTCTTCTGGTACAACAGCAGTGCATTGTGGGACTCTGGGAGTCTTCTCTTTCCACACAGGACCAAGAGTCCCAGTCCATCCTGGTGCCAGTGAATATCACTGAAGTGGTGCCAATCACCCCAGATCATTCAGGTACCTCTGACCATGACCAACAGTCAAACCTGCCCCCAGCCCGCTACACCCAGTCCCCCAGGGCCAGGGTCTGCAGTTTTTTTGTGGTTTCAACCAACAGCCACTTTAGCCCTTGGAAACGAGGCGTGTGGGCACTTCAGCCAATCAGCGAATTAAATTCAATACTGAAGTGCTGAAGACACACCAAAAACCAGCAGATGCTGTAGCCTTCAAGAGGTTTAAAATTCCTGATGTCCGTCTCACATAATTATTTGTTATATTAAGTGGTACTACCTGAATGTCATCTGTTAGATGTGGCATTTGAATGAAGAAAGAGTTCCCTTGTCCATCTTGTTTGACCGTTCCCGTCCAGCCTCAGTGAGCAGCCTCGAGTCTGGGGCCGGGGGCACCTCCGAGGCGGTCCAGTTCTGGAGGAGGTGCCGTGAAGCAGGCTGTGTGGAGACCATCTTCCGCACCTTCATTTTCGCCATGAACACCATTTCGGAAAAGATCCTGTCGGAGCACGCCAGCGAGGAAGGCAAGGGGGGGGGGGGGGCGACGCAGGGGGCATGTCTGCCTCTTACTGCTTCTACTTTACTAAAACCCTGTAAAAACATTTCAACATTTTCTTATTTTTAAAAGGCTATTCACACGTAGGCTTACCTCCACCTTAGAGATCCCTTTTAAAAGTCGTGTGTAAAAATAATATTAAGCACACATGCATGACCTCTGAAAATCAAGATGGCCCCAGAAAACAAAGAAATGGGCAGACCCATCATCAACAGAAACTGACAGATTTGAACCAATCGGTGCGTTTCGCCGTGCGCGGCAACCCCTACCGATTGGCTCAAACAGGTCAATGCCCAGCATTGCAGGACTCTGACTCTGCCTGTCACTTTCAGAATGTGCCCTCTCGCTCCGAGTGCTGGAAGCTTCCGGAATGCTACCAGAAATGTTTGCACAGATAGACAGAGGTAAGACAGGAAAATGTATACACACATACTGTAACCCAGCGACCCTGTAACCCGGTGATACTGTAACCCAGCGACCCTGTAACACTGTGATACTGTAACCCAGCGACCCTGTAGCACAGTGATACTGTAACCCAGCGACCCTGTAACCCAGTGACCCTGTAACAGTGATACTGTAACCCGGTGATACTGTAACCCAGCGACCCTGTAACCCAGTGACCCTGTAACCCAGTGACCCTGTAACACAGTGATACTGTAACCCAGTAACCCTGTAACACGGTGATACTGTAACCCAGTGATACTGTAACCCAGCGACCCTGTAACACGGTGATACTGTAACCCAGTGATACTGTAACCCAGCGACCCTGTAACACGGTGATACTGTAACCCAGTGATACTGTAACCCAGCGACCCTGTAACAGTGATACTGTAACCCGGTGATACTGTAACCCAGCGACCCTGTAACACGGTGATACTGTAACACAGTGATACTGTAACCCAGTGATACTGTAACCCAGCGATACTGTAACCCAGTGACCCTGTAACCCAGTGATACTGTAACCCAGCGACCCTGTAACACGGTGATACTGTAACCCAGTGATACTGTAACCCAGCGACCCTGTAACACAGTGATACTGTAACACAGACACTGCAACACGGTGATGCTGGAACCCAGTGACCCTGTAACCCAGTGATACTGTAACACAGTGATACTGTAACCCAGTGATACTGTAACACGGTGATGCTGGAACCCAGTGACCCTGTAACCCAGTGATACTGTAACACAGTGATACTGTAACCCAGTGATACTGTAACCCAGTGACCCTGTAACACTGTGATACTGTAACACAGACCCTGCAACAAGGTGATACTGTAATGCAGTGACCCTAATGCAGCGATCTTTCCATAACATCTTTTCCTGCCCAGAATACGAGGACAGGCTGCTCAGCCTCCAGAGGGAAATGGAGGCGGTGAGGAAGACGAGGTCAGCAGCGAAGAGCGCTGCCCAAATGAAGAGTCTGAACTGATGGATCCTAAAGGCATTCTGGGTACGCGTGCAGGAGAAAAGCAGGTTCTGCCAAGAGTACGTCATTGTGGCGTATTGTTAATTTTGGTGATCGATTAATCACGTCTGAATGTTACTTTTTTTAAACAGTTGAGCAGTGAAAAGGGGTCAGGCATTGAATGCAGTCTGCATTTATGAACTGAAGCACACTTTAGACTGAATAGTCATACAAAGCATTAGCACGTACGTACAAACAAATTAATATTTGTTCAGATGGTAGAGACACCATTTCGCTCCTGTATGTCTTTTGTGAATATGCACATATCTAAGAGTGATTTTATATGTCTCAATTCGACGTGCTAATACCTGAGGTATTGTCTTGACATTACTTCCCCCAACATTTCATTTTTACGGTACAGTTTTCTGAGTTTTGTAAAAAAAAATATTTTAAAATCAGTGTTGAAATGTAACAAGATGATGCATTTTCTATAAAAATCAATTAAAAGTAAGGAAGCTAATTGGATAGTGCACTTTTTATTTGTCAGTCATTTTTGTATAGTTCAAAGATGGAAAAATTGCAACAAAAGGAAATTAATGCTAGGGGGTTTAGCATTTGAAAACTCAGCTCAAAACCCCCCAGTATGATAAAGATCACAAAGCAAAATGCATATTTATATTCCTGAATATCTTATTTGTAAACCATTTTATCGTAACAAAATGAACTCTGAAATCAGCATTACCGCTAATGACACTATTCACTCTATCCAGTCAGTGGAAGCTACGGCAAGACCCGCAATTACCTTTATTCACCATTTTATATTTAAACTGTCTGCGATTGTCAGTGTAGTGCTGGACTAAGGGCCAAGAATGGAGCACAGCCCCTCACACGGTGAGTCATTCTGGCAGGACCAATCACGGGACAGCGTTAGAGTCAGTGCTGCATTGGCTATGACTGTTTCCAAGGACTGAAAAACAGGTTGACACTGTCGCCTGGTCTTCACATCAACAGCATAAATGCATGAATGTCAATGAAAGCTGAGGGAACACGCAGTAAAGTAATACTATTGGGCCTGCCGTGTGCGAATCAACACTTGTAACGCATAACTGCTGGAGCTTCACTGGTACACCCTTCTCTCTGCCTTCACCATGAACAAGCGTATGCTTAAAAATGTACATTTATTTAAAAAGTAGTCGCTCATTTAAAAAAATATATATGCAGGCCAAGATCTTGCCAGTAAACTACCCCCCAAAAATTCTCAGCATTAAGACCCCAGTCAGTCCATATGTGGTTCCTGGTCCTACACAGTCCCATTTAAAGAACAATTCCCAAAACTAAGCCACAGCACGTTCAGTGCTTCTATAACAAAACTGATCCTTCCACCTGTGTGTTGTAGTGTGTCTTCAGTTACAGGTGGAGTCTAGACTGGGGCTTCCCAGAAGCCCCTGCAGCCATGGCCAATGACACTGCACATTAGTGGAGGGCAGGGTCAGTCCTCAAATCCTTAATACTTCAGCGGTTTAAGGTGGAACAACACTGTCATGTGATAGATGGGAGGGGAAGGCTGGGACCATAGGAAGACTGATCCGTGAAGGAAACCCCATTTTATAAAGCATCTCCAACGCAATCAGGGCAGGAAATGGAGCCCCTGGCCTTCCCTTCGGATCCCAGATGCGGGCGTGGTCGGGCGCAGACGCCCAGCAGTCACGCCTCTGGCCTCATCGCAGGTCGTGCGGGAACTGCGACCGCAGCCCACAGCGCCCCCTGTGTGCGTGGAGGCCTTCAGTAAGTCTCTCTCTGGGGAGCTCAGTTCTTGAAGGCGCCGCAGCGGCTGGCCCTGCAGATGAACTCTTTCAGCATGTTCCCGTCGATCTGCCAGAACGCCGCCGTCTGCGTCACCTCCGTCAGGTGGTTCACGCAGAACTTGAAGCAGAACTCCTCCAGGTCCTGCGTGTACAAACAGAATGAGGATGCAGGAAAGGAGAGGGGCTGTATCTCTTAGTACAGGGATCCCGAACAGGTTAGCGGGCTCTGCTGTGTGTAGCAGGTTAGCGGGTGTGGAAGTATGGGTTTTCTTCATTCTTTTAATGTTTTTACATTTCTTCTTATTAAAGATTGTACTGATCAAGAATATATTTAAATGTATGTGATTATGGGATGATCTCTGAAGAACAATAGGTATTCTGTGTTATGTCTAAGAATTTGTAACTAA
Organism: Anguilla rostrata; assembly: GCF_018555375.3. Lineage (NCBI taxonomy): Eukaryota > Metazoa > Chordata > Actinopteri > Anguilliformes > Anguillidae > Anguilla > Anguilla rostrata. The sequence continues at coordinate 32,653,469 of NC_057947.1, read as the reverse complement.
GAAAAGACAGTGGTCTCCTTGTACACTGATGCATACTACCTACGGAATCTTTGAACCCCAGTTGCAGGAGGGAAAATTGTAAACATTTACTTAGTGGAATTTTGTAAGTAACTTCTGTTGGGAAACAGTCTTCTGCAGAAGACCTTTGAGTTGTAAGAGAAGAGAAAGGATACTGACCTAGAAAGAACTGATTTGCTATATCTAATAAATGTATAGATTATATTCTATTAAAATGAATGAATGAAAATCAAAGTAACCACGGCAACGGTAATGATATAAACAAAGTTTGTTAGAACATGGTGGTGTGTATATGAGTCAATATTTCATTTGGATTACAGCATGTAGTGAATGCATGTAAAGTGCATGTACTTTGGAACTGGAAGATGGAACAATTGTTAACCATGAGGACAAATACTTGTTATTCAAGTCATGCATATACATTCCTCTGTAAGTGTGTGCAGTGAAATATGTGTTATTGATTAAAATGGAAGATTAGGCTGCTCGGTGTGTAGCAGGTTAGCGGGCTGCGCTGTGTGTAGCAGGTTAGCGGGCTCACCTCAGCATCGTAGCGCACAGCCGCGGACAGCAGGGCGAACGCGTTCTCCACGGTGATGCCTCTCTTTATGATGTGCTGGCAGAGGCGTTTCAGGCGGTTCTCGCAGTACGAGGTGGCCAGATCCAGCAGACCTGCCGGAGACAGCTCACTGAGAGACCAAAAAACGCCACCTGCCCTCCTCATAACCAGCCGCCAGACGCTAAGCAGGCGTGTGCGCTTTCTTAGGACTCGGGCGGGTCATAAAACTGCGACCTTCCAGTCTGCCAGCCGGAATGGTCCAGAGTTACAGGGGAAGCCCAGCAAAAAAAACAGGGCGACATCAATTCACTGAGCAGCCTTATCTAGAGCAGCTTACAGTGGTCAGCATCAGTGTCAGCCTCAAGAATACAACAGTGTGATATCACAGACACAGAATGCCCATTAATTATCAATATTAAGTACATAACTGTATAGGGCAGCTGTATCTATAGCAGCCCAATCCCACAAAGAAATCCAAAAAGGAAGAGGACATTGAAAGAGCCTCAGGACAGCCATGATGCAGTCTGAGGAAGCAGGTCTTCAGTCACTCTCGGAAGATGGGCAGGGTTTCTACTCTCCTGACAACGGTGGGGAAGCTCGCCTCCACCAGCTAGAACAGATGGTGTGGTGGGCGGAGTCTGGCGGGGGGGCAGTACCTATGGCGTCCTCCGGGGGCAGATCCACGCTGTCCGTGTAGAGGAACTCCAGAAAGGACCGGTAGACCGGATAAGAGAACTGGTCGATCTCGATCACCTCCTTCATGTCCTCATTCCAGTGGGACTGGAACATGGACCGAAAGTGTTCGCACCTGCAAGGACACGTCGGCATGACAACAGAAACGAGTGCATAAACATGCATGTATGCCTCCGTGCATATTATTGCTCTGACACTCATTGGCTTTGATTAATCACCGAGTCATAGTAAATAGCTTGAAATAATTACACGTAATTCCACAGGATTCTAATGCATGCCTTCCACTCACTCCAGTGGCTTTTCCCATTCACTGTAAAGGTTCTCTGTAACTCCCATCACTATGACTTTCCATGGTAAAGGTTTTTTTTTTTTTTTTTTAAAGGACAGTGGGAATCTTGCCATGCAGACCCCAGCGATGAGAAGAGCTTGCCTGCCCTCCAGAAGAAAGCATCACCTGATCTTCAGGATGGCCTTGTGGACGTGTATGTACTTCCCGTCCACGCAGAACTTGAGGTCTGACGTCTCCGGGCTGTCGAACTCTTTCTTCAACGACTGAGCCACGGTCAGGAAGTCATCGTGCTCTGGACACAGACAAAAAAAAGAAGAAGAAACACAGTCACAAATATGCGCTTCGTGCTAGCAATCGAGACTCTCCTTAGATAAAGCACCATGATTGGCTAAAACCAGTGAGTCACCAGTGGCAATCAACAGCACCACTTTGACTCATCTTGGGTAGGGATGCACCGAAATGAAAACTCTTGGCCGAAACCGAAAATAAGGAAACACTTGGCCGAATACCGGGCACCGGTATTTTTTCATTTATTTGCCCATTGTACCACTGCATAAATTAAATCAATTTTGCTTTTGATTTATGTTTTTCAATGACAAAATTAAATTACAAAACGACAAGGTGATGAAAAAACTTTTATTAGTCTATTGAACATTCAGTCCTTTTCAGCAGCCATACAAAAAAAAGGCACAATAACTGGGGTAATGAAGAGGGCAGGGAGTGTTCCACAGAAAGCTGATATGCTAGTATAATATTCAGTAAAAAATCTTTTTGGGAGGTAATTCAAGATCTTTATTATTTTCCTTTGTACAATACAAGAATACAATAACTAAAAAAAAAAAATAAACGGAGAAAACACACATCATTCAACCAACATGATTTTCAACCACAAATGTTCACCTGTAGCCTAACGGTGGCAGATATCTTTTGAAATTACGTTCGGTAGAAATATAAGTCAGTGCCGATTGTTGACTTATCAAGGGAAATGTAAAATACGTAATAACTGTACAAATAGGCTACTAGCTGCACTCGTGCGAGTATTGGCCGTTCTAAATGCACACGAAAAGGCGCTGTTTGAAATGAGTCGAAACGCGAGACGCTGACCTGTGGAGATAGGCCTGGCTATGCGAGACTACGCGTGCGCGGACAGGGGAACCGGTTCGCGTCGAGGATACTGAATTCGCCACAACACCGGCACTGTTTGAATGCGTCATCAATAGCCGCAGGAGAGCAACAAAACAGTGTCACATTTATTTCTATACCTTTGTTGTAAAAAAAAAAAAAAAGAAAAAACACGCACACTTTCGGTCGAAATTTTCGGTATTTTCACTCTTTCGGCCGAATGCCGAAAGTGTTATTTTTTGCTATTTTCGGTGAACGAAATTTCGGTGCATCCCTAATCTTGGGGGTTCGTGAACCCTCACCTTGATCCTGAGCAAACAAAATTCAAAAGCAAACAGTAAACTCCATGTCACATTACATTACAGGCTCTTATCCAGAGTGACATACACAACTTTTTAAACAGCATTTACACTGAATCCATTTACACAGCTGGATATATACTGAAGCAATGCAGGTTAGGCACCTTGCTCAAGGGTGCGACGGCAGTGTCCTACCCGGGAATCGAACCTGCGACCTTCAGGTCACGAGACCGGCTCCTTACCCGTTATACTACACCGCCGCCCCGATACACGCTTGGGAAGGGAGCGGAGAGAGGGCCTCACCCATGGACAGCAGCCGCCACATGACGGAGGGGGTGGCGAAGCAGGCGAAGACGTCGTCGGTGCAGGTGAGGTGCGTGAGGTGGGGCAGCACGATGGCCTGCCCCCGGCACTGCCCCCACATGTACACCTGCCCGCTCTGCGTCCTGGCCGCGGACGTGTGGGTGGAGTGGCAGGCAGCGATCTCCACAATCCTGCTGGGGGGGGGGGGCACACCGCATCAGCTGTTGCCATGTGAACCTAGCAACCACACCTCTTCTCAACAAGCAAGGAGAACTTTAATGGTAATAAAATACTCACTGACAAATTTGAAAAATCATTTGTGTGTTTGAGATTTAAAATGCTGGTAAATGAGTATTCTATTGAAAATGACTGACCCGCGCCCCAGAATCAAACTAAATAAATCCAATTACGCGATGTGTAGGCTGCTCAAAGTGGCTACAGGAACAGAAAAACAGGAGCCTGCACTCAAAATAAAATAAAAAATAATATCTAGGTAACAGCCCTTAATTATGGATATTGGAGTCCATTATCAGAGTTTTAAATGTCAAAAAAACAAACTAGTATCCACATATTCTCATATTAATTTATGTCTCTAATTTGTGTACAAAGTCTCAGTGCAATTCTGCAAAGGATCCTGGGCAAACAGGGCTTTGTTTTATTGATAATCTCATTACATGGTTGCTGGAGAACCGAAATCCAGGGTCCTAGAACTGCACTGGCACACAAAGAGCCACAGAAATACATAAAAGGCAGAACGAATCGGATGAGTCGGCACACACACATGCCCAGCTACCCACACCACAAAACCCTGCTGTTATTCTGGATCACTCTGGCAATTCATTCTCTTGTAATACCAAGCAGCTTAAAAAAAGTAAATAAGCAAATAAAAAGAACACACATTTCCTGTTATCCGGTCCTGCAGCCCACCCCGACCTCCCCTTAAATTGCTACATTCCTGCCAAACACCTCCATCCTGTGTGAAAGGGAAACTGAACTGAACAAGACTTAAAGACCGTCCTGCAGCCTGCAAACATTCTGGCAGCTGTTATGGAGACCATGATGCCCATGTGACATAGCCAGGTGACATAGCCGCGTGACACAGCTCTTAAACCCTCTATTCGCTACACGGGAAGATCAGAGGAGGAGCGTTCGGTTGCTCGGCTGGTCGCCGTGGCGCTCGGGGCGTTTCCACGGAGTCGCCATGACGGCGACAGCTTACCTCTCCTTCTCCGCCATGATCTGAATGGGGCTGAGCTGGTTGCTCTTGTTGCCCGTGCCCAGCTGCCCGTAGGTGTTAGCCCCCCAGGCGTACAGCAAGCCCTCGTCTGTTAGTGCTAGTGAGTGAGCGTAGCCCGAGGCAATCTGCAAGGACCAGAGCACAGCCATTACACCATCCACAGGGACAGAGAGAGAGAGGGGGGGGAGAGAGGGGAGAGAGAGGGGGCAGAGAGAGCGAGAGAGAGGGGGGAGAGAGAGCGAGAGAGAGGGGGAGGTGGGGGGGGAGACAGAGAGAGGGAAGGAGGGAGGGAGAGAAGGAGAGAGAGACAGAGAGGAGGAGAGAGAGAGAGATAGAGAGAGAGAGAGGGAGGGGGAGAGAGAGACACATAGACAGAGAATATCTCTGTCTGAATCTGCCCCAGGTCTTCAGGGTCTGGGTGCGATTCACTCTGGTCAGTAGAATTATTTCATTAGGAAGAGTCTGCACAGTGTTCATTAAGTGACTAACAGCTCAAAGTGTTATAACCGCACACTCAATACACAACTCAGCCACTTCCCTACGTGCTCTCCCGCTACAGCGCTGTAACATCTCTGAAGACAATGTTCAAATGGAGAGGTCCAAGGCCTTAAATTTAAAGCGAATTTAGAGGAAGAAAATCTGGGTTGATCCTGAGTGTGAGGCATAGGATTTGAACACATTCATTAGGCACAAAACTTAACTAGTCTCAGGATAAGTTTGTTTAAATTTTGAGTTAGTTTCACATGTTAGACCATTTAATTTACCTGCAGAGCACTAAGACATAATGAAATGTAATTCTTTTCAGTAATTACCACACATGCCAATATGCCTTTGTCAGTGGCTACAAATTCATTTTAAAAATGCAGAGCAAGAAACAAAAAATAACATTTCTGACACAGGCTAGTCAGCTTTGATCATCTTTCACAAAGCTGCAGGCACTGCATGGGGTCACGGGATTGGCTGTCCCTGGAAATTATGGGAGTTTCCCATGAAGGGGGCGGAGTCCCGTCCTTACCTGCAGCACGCATAGTCCCTGGAGAGCTGTGAGGCGGCATGGAATCAGCTGGTTCCCGTTGTTGCCCAGTCCGAGCTGTCCGTTACCGTTATAGCCCCACCCATAGACCTGAAACACAGTGGCACAGTACACCTCACCCAGGAGGACACCTCACCCAGCAGGACACCTCACCCAGCAGGACAGCCACAGGAAGTGACACGGACTGGCAGACAGAGACAGACACCAAGACGAGCAGACACAGACAGACAGGCAAAGACATACATACAGACAGACACAGACAGGCTGGGACAGAGACAGACTCACATACGAGCAGAGACAGACACACAGACAGAGACACACAGACGAGCAGAGAGAGACAGACAGACAGAGACACACAGACGAGCAGAGAGAGACAGACAGACAGAGACAGACTCCTCCACGCACCTCCCCATTGTCCACCACCGCCATGGAGGAGGTCTGGCCGCACGCGATGCTGACCACCGCCTTGTTCTGCAGGCAGTTGGAGACCTTGCGCGGGGCGGGCTGGTTGGCTGTGGACCCCGAGCCCACCTGGCCACAGTTATTATAGCCCCAGGCAAACACCTGCAAACACACTGTTATTATAGTCACAGGTGTACACCTGCAAACTCAGATATTTACTACAGACCCAGGCATACACCAGCAAATATAGACAAGGGACACTAAACGCAAGCACACACACACACGCACTCACACACACTCTCACTACACTCACTCACACACGCACGCATGCACACACGCACATCACACACACACACACACACACACACACACACACCCGTTTCACCTCACCTCTCCATCGTGCGTCATTGCCATGGAATGGTGGGATCCACAGGCCACGCCCACCACCTTCTTGTTCATCAGGTTGGCGGAAATCACGACAGGCGACACTCCCTGATTGGTGGTCCCGTTGCCCAGCTGACTGTAGCCGTTGTGTCCCCAGGCATAGAGCTCCCCCTCTGCAAGGCAGACATTTTACTGCTTAACACAGGGTCCCAGCCCATTAACACAGCTGCACATTTACTGAAGCTAAATTCAGGCCATTCAAGTCATTTAATCAAAAGAAGTGTAGTGTCAGTACTGCACCGGGGATCTGAAACTGTGAGCTGAAACTTTGGATATGAATACATAACCAAAGTGATAAATAGTACATCCCATTTTTCAATACCACGATGAAAAGTTCCGAAAAACAGCACACACACACATGCAGCACACACGCACACAATCACTCACACATGCAGCACACATGCACACAATCACTCACACACGCAGCACACACGCACACAATCACTCACACATGCAGCACACATGCACACAATCACTCACACACGCAGCACACATGCACAGAGTCACACATACACGCAGCACACACGCACACAATCACTCACACGCAGCACACACGCACACAATCACTCACACACGCAGCACACACACACACACACACAATCACTCACACACGCAGCACACACACACGCACACAATCACTCACACATGCAGCACACGCACACAATCACTCACACATGCAGCACACGCACACAATCACACACACACGCAGCACACACACACACACAATCACTCACACATGCAGCACACACACACGCACACAGTCACTCACACACGCAGCACACACGCACACAATCACTCACACGCAGCACACACACACACACAATCACTCACACATGCAGCACACACACGCACACATGCAGCACACACACACACAATCACTCACACATGCAGCACACACATGCACACAATCACTCACACATGCAGCACACACATGCACACAATCACTCACACATGCACACAATCACTCACACATGCAGCACACACGCACACAACACTACACATGCGGCACACACGCACACATCACTCAACACATGCACACAATCACTCACACATGCAGCACACAAGCACCAATCACTCACACATGCGGCACACACGCACACAATCCTCACACATGCAGCACAACGCACACAATCACTCACACATGCAGACACATGCACACAATCACACATCAAGCACACACTGCACAAGTCCAACAACACGCACACACACAATCACTCACACACGCACACAATCACTGACACATGCAGCACACACGCACACAATCACTGACACATGCAGCACACACACACACACACACAATCACTCACACACGCAGCACAACACCGCACACAATCACTCAACATCAGCACACCACACAATCACACAATCACACAAGCGCACACGCACACATCACACACACACGCAGCACACACACCACACAATCACTCACACATGCAGCCACACACACACACACACACATCACGCACACACAGCACACAATCACTCACAGCAGCACACACACACACACAATCCTCACACATGCAGCACAACACGCACACATCAGAACACGCACACAATCACTCACAATGCAGCAAACACATGCACACAATCACTCACACATGCAGCACACACATGAAATACTACACAGCACACAATCAACACATGCGACACTACGCACACAATCACTCACACATGCGGCACACACGCACACAATCACTCACACATGCACACAATCACTCACACATGCAGCACACACGCACACAATCACTCACACATGCGGCACACACGCACACAATCACTCACACGCAGCACACACACACACACAATCACTCACACATGCAGCACACACACGCACACATGCAGCACACACATGCACACAATCACTCACACACACACGCACACAATCACTCTTACATGCAGCAAACCTGCACACACACACTCGTACACACAGCACGCACACACAGGGAAATTACAACAGCACAAGAACAAACTGCTGTTTTATTAGGAGCCATTCAAGCCCTAAATCTCTCTACATCCCCTGCACCAAAGTCCATGAGAATAAACTCTGGTTAGCTAGCTACACGGACTAGCCCAGCAGAAGTTTCAGATTCAGTGGACACAAAATGAGGTCATTATGGGATATAAAACAGCCTTTTCTGACCTTGCAATCGCATAATATCAGGAGACCTAATTTTGCTTGATAAAGCGGTCTTAACCTCATTTTTTAAAAAGTACACGCTGAGGGGAAGCTGGAACACGTTACAGAAAGGCCTCCGTTTCCTGCAACCCTAATCCACGATCTCAAAAAAACTGCTTTTCACTGCATCCTATGAAAACAGAACTGAAGCTCCGCACCAATTATAACTTTGCAGTATCTTCATCGGGAGGCACAAGCGCAGGGTATAATGAAAACAATACTGAAAAGATACTTTCTGAATTTATGGTTTCACTGCTCATGAATAATTCTGAGGTCATTTCTAATCATTCAATGGCAGGCCGGCAGATTTACGGAGGTGCTGGTGTTACTGTTCCTCCAGCATATCAGCTCCATTTCGGGATGATCTCTATGCTCCACTGTCCTTGGCATCATCACTCTCACATCTCATCGAAACTGAGCCGTAGTATAAATTTTTAAAAATGAAAAGAATAAGAGCACCTCTCAGCGGGGACTATGAAAAGGAGTCGGCGTCTGTGGGGGCAGTACCTTCAGTGGCCAGCAGGACGTGAGGCCCACTTCCGTAGCTCAGACTCACAACCTTCCTCCCGCTCAGGACGTCCAGCTTCTTGGGCGCGATGGTGCTCTGATTGTCTCCCGTGCCCAGGCAGTTACTGCAGTTCAGCCCAAACACAAACACCTGTGGAGGGAGGGGGGAGGAGGGGGTCCCCAAACACACCATGGATCAGGGAGATTATCATCAGCATTATTATTTTTAAAATACCTTTCGCACAAAATAGAAAATACCAAAATGACCCATCTCTCAATTAATTTTATCCATAAACTATACTCAAAAAGTGGAGGCCAAGGTTACTTTGCAGGCAAGGCGGCATAAATCACACAGGAAAAGTGAGTGAATAGCATCACACATGAAATGAATGAAAATTCATATCTCAGACACTGCTCATGATGAAGACTCCTCTGAACACAGTGTTGTCAGAGTGTCTGGATTGTGGGGGAACCCACTACAGCCCCCGCCCCCCCTCCACACCGCCCCTCCCACCCCACACCTCACCTCGTCGTCGTGGGTGATGTAGATGGCCTCGTTGGCGGAGGTACCGAAGATGCAAGCCTGCCGGATGGAGGCGATGTCCTGGGGCCCCAGCAGGGTGAAGAGGGGCCACTTGCTCACGTCCACCATGGCCGAGCCTCGCACTCGCTGCCGAGTGGGAGCCGGCTTGGGGGGGGTGGGGGGGGGACTGGCTGGAGAGAGGCTGGCGGGCCTGGCTGGGTTGGGGCTGGCGGGCCTGTCGGCGGGTGGGGGAGTTGACTGGGGTACAGCTGGAGACAGGGACAGAAACCTGTTGAAGGGGCCAGTTGCAGCTGCTTCTGTTGCAGGCCATAATACATGCCAACGAGAGAAAAAGCGGTTTTAAAAAAGGCACAAAACTGTGCAACCTGCAACCAGAACACTGTGGGTTCAAATCCCAGGAATTTGTATGCAATGCAAAAAATGAACAGTTACCATTTAAGCGCAGACATAAACAGCAAGCTGTGTTGCAAGGAATGAGAAAAGACGAACAAGAACAAGGTTTCTCGGTAGAAATCTACACGGGTCAACTGCCGCGGAACATCTATGCCACTCGTCCTGAGAAAACGTACAGTACAGTTAGCGTCCTATACCCACTGAAAAATTACATGGTACCACTGTGGTTGTCCACAGTGCCCCACGCCTGCATTCCTTACCTACCATCGACTACGAGTGTTCCCTTGAAAGCTAGATTGCACATTCCGCCCTTGCTCAAATCCTCGTAGTTTCAAACTGGTTTTTAAAAAAATCATCTGTACCGATATTAAGCCGACATTAATTAATGAATTAGCTCCTCACAATTTCTCCGACCAATATTCACCGAGCATCTTTTCCTACAGGACTGGCAACGGAGCAAACTCGAAAGAAGTGCACAGTAGTGAAGTTTATTCTGCAAGCTAAGCACCAATGTAAGCAGATGGCTTTCTGGCACGTGACTTACGTATTTACAGGTAAGTCCCACGCTGGCTGACTAAGGTTTGGCTCACGAGATAAGACTGGTCCAGCGATATTACTTCAGCTACTTAAACGGCTAATGACTTCGAAACATTTAGGTTAATAGTTAGCAGGTAACTACTGTAACGATGTTAGGTCTCCATTTGCATTTAATGCATTTCACAAACAAGCCAACTACTTAGTTGCATATTACGCTATTCTCGCAAACTGACTGTTCACTTTAAAAGTTTAAAAAGAATAATTTGCTAATAGATGGAACATAGCTGTCTAGTTAGTACGTAGAATCGTTAATCTAGTGATTGGCTGACAATTGCGCGTCCAATCTATACGTCTATTCGTGTAAAATGTATTTTATTCTTAACTATCCATTCTTCTTTTCTTTTAGTGGTTAAAGCTGCGTCTCATTGTACCGTTTAAATTGAAAAACGGACAGCGAGCTAGAAGCATACGTTACTTTAGAGGGATTTGCTGACCTGGCATTGCTAGAAATCTCAGAACAATCAGCACACAGCTAAATTAGTTGGCTATGACAAAACGGTTCCAGAATATCCCGAACCACAGTCAGTTGGCGTCTAACGACTTCCGAAATAAGTGGTTCGTTAGCCAGGTATCCTATCTAAATGTTTTCTTTAAAGATCCAGGGAGCTACGGCGGGCTTGACCTATCTGGTAAAGCCACCACTGCACTGTGGACTCACCGAGATAGCAACAACCAAACAGGGCACGGATAAGACCTAACCAGATGGCCAGTGCTAGGCTAGCAGAGAAAGGCAATGTGACCAAAGGCTAACGTTTGATACTGGCTAGCACGACACAGCATCTCTCGGACCTCCAACTACGCTCCACTGACACCAGACAAAGACTGAAAAATTAACTAAAATTAATTATTTTACTCAGAAACAGAGAATAGCCACAAACATACCTATCAGAAAGTGAGACAGGACTGAGAGTACAAAACACCGCTTGGCCGCCAGACCGCTCGCGCTCTTGTTGATACTTTTATGTCCGGAAGTGAAATAGAAACCAGCTAGTCACGTGACGGATAGAATAGACCAATCAAACCCGGAGATAAATGTTCCTTCGCGATAAAGTAGGGCTGAGCGTCACTTAAAGCGCAAGTTTTTGGAAATACAGTAGTCTTTGCCAACATGACAGCGCTCTCACCCCTAGTTTTACATTTTATTAGCGGTATGATATTCTATCATTTGTGGTACAGCACAGAAAATTACCATTCTTTGTACAAGTCAAATTAATTCTGCTTCCAAAAAGATTTGGTCAGAATGAAAAGTACTACAGAAGTATGGTTTATTTAAAAACGAGAACACTGTTATACACGGTTAATAAAAAACATTTAATGAAAAAAAGATGAAGCAATTTTTTTTGTTAGCAGCAACATCTGTTGGGCAAGTGGGTGACGGCACACAGACGGCTGCTGGGCAGGTACCAGCACGTATCGTATCGTGTCCTCCTGAATTGACAGTGGGGGTAGCAGCATATGTATAATCAATAGTGCCATATTGGGGGGGTTGGATGATTCCAAAGGCCCTAACTGACAGGGCCCACAGTGAATAATTATTCCAGTGTAACTAACCAATAGGACTGCGTGTTATGATAAGTACATCAGAGACGAGCGGTAAAATATTTATACCTAGACAAAGTCTAAATGCCACATTGCAATGATTTCAATCCATCAGTAAGTGTGACACGTTCAGATTCTGGGGTTCCGACAGGACATTCTCCAGCAGAGCGATAGACAGTGTCTATTGTGCCGAACAATTGTGCGTTTCTTTTTATTTTTTCTTTGTTATGGCTGAAAAAAAAAAGATCACTGAGTTCTAACATTTCCGTTGCTGTAGTTTTGCATTTAATGTAAATATTACCCAGGGGTTCTTCTTCACGGAAATAAAAAATAAAATAGACGAGCAAGCGAATATCTGCGTGGTGCGACCATTTTCTTTCTTGCTTTTAGGTGCGTTTCGTATATGATACCAATCGCAATGTTTCACAAACACATTGTGCAAAGCTCATGCTTGGAACTTGCGAGAGAAATCGGTCGCTCGGAAACCATCTGCATCCCCCTGCCTCCCGCTGTTTCAGTGGCAGCGCGTGTACAACTGAACATTCCGCGCACAGATAATACGCCTTCACTGGTGAACATACCAAACAAACAAAAAAATCGTCTTGTATTGCAATTTTCTGTTTCCGAACTCAGTTTATTTCATAAGGAGACTTCAAAATGGTAAGACCTCCTTACATCAAACAACGCGAGTGTGATCACTCGTTTTCTCCTCACAAGCAACAGTAACACCAGATTTGCGCGAGGAAGGTGGGTGTGCGGTCTAGCTTGCGAGCAACATCGAAACGTGTTATGGAAAAATAAAATGCAGGTACCTGCATCGAAAGTCGCTTATCATTTAATACACTTGTAGGAATTCTCTCAAATTGGTTGCAATAAGATCACTAAAGTACATTTCCCCTCCAAGTCACTGATATTTTTTTTGTTGATTCGCAGGCAAGGGCACGTTTGTTCTGAGTTAGAGACAGTTGCGACATAAATAGACCCAAGAAGTCGATATTAATTCCAGGCGCAAAAAGGCATTGCCACCAAAAAAAGACAGTGGTTATTGCAGTCTTCCTTATTTTACAAAAATATGAAAACAAAATTGAATACCAGAAAAAAGTAGTTCAAGGAATCCATTTGGTTCTACGTACCAAAACTCCACAGTTGTACATTCACGTCTGATTTCACTTCACAGAGTTGCAAAAAATTAATAAAAGCTCTCAATTTCCACTCGCTATAACTTAGATGACTCCGATTTGAATACTTCAATTAACAGCAGAAGCGGCGACCATCGACCACTACTACGTACGGGTGTGATCCGAAGTAGGAAGTCACGGTCAGCTGTTCGCCATTAAAGCAGTTTCAGTTAGCTGCTGTGCCGAATTCCCAGAGTCATGCAAATAAGGAAAGGAAAACGCATTTAAAATGTCATATTAAACGTTAATATCATGAAAACGCAGTCAAAAACAGAACAAACACATTTCACATTACTCAATTAGAAAAAAAGCACAGTGAAGTAATCAGCTCTAATCAAAGTCTTAATTCTGTTGCAATTAAGAATCACGTGGGTGACAGGTGAGGGAGGATTAACAGGACCAAACAGGTCTGTAACCTCACTCCCATACAAATATGTGGAAGAACCGGTTTGACCACTGTCATGTGACCGAGACCCTGCAGGTTTCATTATATCTCTCACCTGCCTACACTGCGGCACAGGGAGCTTCACTTCGTACGTGGTTTACCGAGCACCTGCTGCGCAACAAAAAAACACAGAAAAAGACATTAAAAATTAAAGGATTTCATTTAACATCACAAAAGGGACGTGTTATCCTGCTGTGGGTGGAAGAGACAGCACCTTCCCTGGGGACTTGTCTGGAAAAACGCAGGTCAGCGCACCTTTTGTGAAAGACTGAGCGTTCTGGGAGAGACTGAGCCTGTGCCTCTCCGTTCGGCGGCTGACGAGCGGAACTGCCTGGCGCGGAGCCAGACTGCAGCCCCACGCTCTGTGAAGACAGCGCGCGGAGCCCGTCATGGGAAAGCTCCTGTCCAGACAGACCGAGAGGCCACCCCAGGTGGTCCTGATGGGCCTGGACGGGGCGGGGAAGTCGACGCTCCTCTCCAGGCTCCAGTGGGGGGAGAAGATGGAGACCTCCCCGACCGTGGGCTTCAACGTGGGAACGCTGGAGGTGGAGAAGGGCGTGACCCTGACCGTCTGGGACGTGGGGGGCCAGGGCGAGATGCGGGCCAACTGGAAGTACTACCTGGACGACTGCCAGGCGCTGGTGTTCGTGGTGGACGGCGTGGACCGGGAACGCCTGGGGGAGGCGCAGAAGGCCCTGCGGAGGGTCCTGAGAGAGGAGGCCCTGAAGGAGGTGCCCCTAATGGTGCTGGTCAACAAGAAGGACCTCCCCAACTCCATGACCATCCGCGAGGTGTCCAACCAGCTGGATCTGCCAAACAACAAGGGTCGGGACTGGCAGATCCAGGCCTGCAGCGCCTACACAGGCCTGGGGCTTCAGCAGGCCTTCCTGTCCGTGGCCAAACTCATCAAACAGCACCAATGAGAGGCCAGATTCATCAAAAACCACCAATGGGAGGCCACACTCATCAAACAGCACCAATGAGAGGCCAAACTCATCAAACACCCCCAAACTCAGCAAACATCACCACCGAGAGGCCAAAGTCATCAAATGCCATCGAGAGATTGAGCAGCTGGTTCCTCACCAATGACAGGGGGTCAACTGGCCCCAATGCACGGACACACACAAGTTACATTTGGGGAGGTTCACCATCTAGAAGCATAGGAAATTAGCAATATTTAAAGTGGCATGTACACAGAAAGGGGATGTTTTGGGATTACCTGGGCCCAGGTATTATTTGAGTTGAAAACCTATTCGCAACAAGCTGAAATTTACATCATTTCAGTCACATGACCTGCTTGGTTCCAGAAATGATCTAACTGAGCATCTGGACACCACTCTGTAGAAGCAGGACAGGTGAGTAGCTTCATGTTTGGGGCTTTTTTTGGGGGAAAAGACTTATTTACTCCTGTACCAATTCAAATATTTTGTAGTATTTCAGTGATAGAGCTTAGAGCTATTGGCCTGAAATAGTTGTGGGTTATTGTTTTGTTTTAGTTACATACCCTTGCTGTACCAAACCACCACTGTACCTGTATGTAGATGCGTAAGGAACGCTGGTTTCAGTTTGTGACTCACTATGATTTGACACAATTATGTGGCAGAATGTAATGGTGTGCGTTTGTTATGGTAGCTTCTACAGTGTGAAAAGTGAGAAGTTGTTTAGCCTGGTAAGTTAAGAGAAACCCTTATGAGCTCATCAGCCTGAATTTTTAAGCAAAGCTCTTCAGTATGAGGTCTCGTTGAATCGGAGAGCCATGCTAACAGTGGGCAGTGGAGGGTTCTGATTCAATGAAACATTAAAAAATTTTTTTTTTTTTTAAAGCCCTTTAGCAGGGTGAACGCTGCAGATTCTTTAGACCCACCAGATACTGGGCTCCTGTAGACTCTGTCCTCTCCACTACAGGAATACCGGAGGTTCTGCTTAGTTTCTCCTGCTGTTACAGAACCGAATGTCCACAGCCAGTCTTTGGTCACGCCCCTTAAATCAGTCGCAGTGACAAATTCAGTTCAGCTTTCACCTCTGCACATCTGGTGCATCTGCAGTACCTGTTTTGGTATATGTGAATTAAGAATGTGATGCTGCATACCCCCTGCAGTCCAGCATGCTGCCTCACTTAAGTCTCACTCTTGATGCTCAGGATGTTAGTAATGGGCATTCCTAACTGGGACAGATAGCGAATAAAATAACATTTAAAGAGTTGAAGCTTTTAGTGGGGTTTTATTTCTCACACACTTCCATGTTAATTTTATCACATATTCAGATTTTGATCTTGCTTCCACTGGTTTCATCAATTGCATGGTCCTTGTCAGGCGGCAAACAGTCTTCAAATGACCCTCTCGTAACTGGAACTCAGAATCAAAGTTGTCTGAATAAACATTGACCAGTTGTTACTGCTGTTTATATTGCAGGACGGCGAGAGAGAGAGGGACACACACACACCAGAAATTGTAGTTAAAGAATCACATGCTTCTGGGTGAGCTGGAGATTTGAGCAGACTTTATGAAAAAAGTTCATGAACTCAGTTACACTGTATGGAGAAATGACAGAGAATGTCATAAATCTATACTGAAATTATGCATTTAACCCCTCTCCCAGACCCCTGCAATAACAGCTCAAATAACCAAAATCCTAACCTAAACCCCACTCATTACGTATAAAACAACTGCAATGATTCAGAATCAGTGTTTAGGCACACAATCCTACCTACACTTGGTCAAAATAGGAGTCAGTACGAGGCTCCATGTCTACTGGGCCTTCCTCTCACACACGGCTGACTGTGATTGGTGAGTGCTCTTGAGTGACAGCCAGGACTGCCACAGCAGCAGTCCCGGCACCAGTACCCACACCCCGTTGAAGAAGACGAGGTAGACCCAGAGGTACAGCCAGCTGCCGGTGTTGAGGCTGGGGCTCCCCAGCAACCAGTCGGGGCAGAAGGTCATCCAGCCGCCATACAGCTCGCACACACACAGCGTGATCTGGACAAAGTGCCTGTGGGAAGGGGGGGGGATTTTAATGTAAGCAGGAAATAAGGGGTCAATGGTCATCCTATCCTATCATGCTGCATGCCCATGGATAGTGTGAGGCTTCCCGAAGCACAAGATGGGTGAAACAGTGGGCTTTTCCCCAAAAACGGGCGTTTTGCTGTGAACTGCAAAGCCTTCGGACCGGTTCAAACCAGCCGGCATCTGGAAACACGGGATAATTCCTCTCAAAATGGAGTTTCTGAAGCCTGTCTCCCACTACTACAGCTCACAGCTGCATATCCAAGCTATGAAAATTTAAATTACATAATATGGAAACAAGCTCCTGTTTTTTCCCCCCCGCACTGCAGTCATGTGACTGAGCGGTCTTCTTTCTGGTTTTTGGAAAAAAATGAGTTTTTGAACCAATCACGTTGCATCACAGCTCACTTGTACATTTGCAGGGCATTCGAGATGAAAAAGGTTTTGCTGAAGTTTGACTTGACTGCTACATTCACGTAACCATTAGCAACATCAATCATTTTTGAAACATATTCGCTCCTGTTTAGTAGGCGGTTTAGGTGGGTCAAGGGGTACTCCGGTGTAACTACAAGCCGCGAGGGACATATTTAAGGACTGGTGTCACACCATGCACAGCTCCCTGGTCACATGACATCTGAACACCACCCTGCAAATGGACATTCGGTCCACGCTGATACACTTTGCAAATCTGTTAGTGTTGCTTTTGTCACCTTGAACGCAGCCCAGATGATCACAGGAATTAAACTGGGGGGGTCAACCCTGATAATCACAGGAATCAATAATCTGGGGGGGTCAACCCTGATAATCACAAGAATCAATAATGTTGGGGGGTAGGGGGTCAGCCTTGACAATCACAAAAACGAGTAAGGGAGGGAGGGAGGGAGGGGGGGTTACCTGTAGTATTTATCCTTGACAACTGCATAAATGAGCACCAGAGCCAGGAACCCATCCAGGACGACGGTGAGCAGCTCCAGGGCCACGATGGTAGGGTCCGAGTGTAGCCAACGCGTGTCTGCCTTCCCGTACTCTTTCCCTACAACCAAAACCACGTTACACCCCGCCCCAACAATCAAAAACCATATTACACCCCGCCCCAACAACCAAAACCACATTACACCCCGCCCCAACAACCAAAACCACATTACACCCCGCCCCTACAACCAAAAACCACATTACACCCCGTCCCAACCAAAACCACATTACACCCCATCCCCAACAACCAAAACCATATTACACCCCGCCCCTACAACCAAAAACCACATTACACCCCGTCCCAACAACCAAAACCACATTACACCCCGTCCCCAACAACCAAAACCATATTACACCCCGCCCCTACAACAAAACCACATTACACCCTTCCCCTACAACAAAAACACATTACACCCGTCCCCTACAACCAGAACCATATTACACCCCCCACAACCAAAACACTTACACCCGATCCCAACAACCAAAACCACATTACACCCCGTCCCAACAACCAAAACCATATTACACCCCGCCCCTACAACCAAAACCACATTACACCCTCCCCTACAACCAAAACCACATTACACCCCGTCCCCAACAACCAAAACCATATTACACCCCGCCCCTACAACCAAAACCACATTACACCCTGTCCCCTACAACCAAAAACCACATTACACCCCGTCCCCAACAACCAAAACCACATTACACCCGCCCACAACCCAAACCACATTATCCCCCGCCCCTACTATCAAAGCCACACTATACTCCTTCCCTAATATCAAAACCACAGTACACTCCTTTGCTACAATCAAAATAATATTACACTCCTCCCCTACAATCAAACCACACTATACTCATTCCCTACAACCAAAACCACATTATCCGCCATCCAACAATCAGAACCACATTACACTCCTTCCCTACAATCAAAATATTATACTCCTGCAAAACAATCAAAACTACGTTATACTCTGACCCTACAATCAAAATATTATCCTCTTTCCAAACAATCAAAACATTATACTCTTTCCCTACAACCAAAACCACATTATACTCTTTCTCTACAACCAAAACCACATTATACTCTGACCCTACAATCAAACCAACAATGCATTACTTCCCCACAATCAAAACAATATTAAAAAAAATTTTTTACCCATTTTCTACCAATCTGGAAGACCCTATTTGTATACATTCATACTCATGGCACTTTCAGTTCAGGAGTGTGTTAGTGTTAGGCCCTGCAGTGTTGAGCCCTGATAGAGACAGCATCATCTACCCTCTGTGCACTGCACAATTTCCACAGTCAAAATTCCACAGGTTTGAAGGGGCCATTGTAGCACTACAATTTACCACCACAAGGTGTCACCATATCACTAGAAAAGATCCTATTTTTTTAATTAACCCATTCAAAATAAACCTTGATATATTTCCAGACTTCATAAAATAATTTAAACTGAAAATGATGAGCCCAAAAATACAACAAGCTCCATAAAGTTTGGGACAAAGACATGTTTTTTTCTTTTTTTTTTTTTGATATGGCTGTGTACTACACAATTTTACATTTGTAACCAAACAATTTGTGTGTTCATAAAGAGCCAATTCTCAGCTTCTCAGGACAGTAGTCACTGACACATTCACATCCGCGTCATGAAGAGTGTTTCTGATCTGCTGGACAGTTTTTCTTCATTACGGTCAGAATTCTTCAGTCATCAGAGGTCTTCCTTGGCCTACCAGGCACTTTGCGATTACTGAGCTCTCCAGTGCTCTTTCTGCTTTATGATGTTCCAAACAGTTGGTTTTGTTAAGTCTAAGGTTTGCCCTGTGTCTCTGACTGTCCCCACCCCGCATTGCTCAGTCTCATAATGGCTTCCTTGACTTTCAATGGTCAATTCTGGTCATCATGTTGAAAAACACTAACAAGAGACTCCAAAGGCAATTGAAAGCCTAGAATCAAGAATAGATAGTACTGGTATAAGAGAGCTTTCAGTATCTAAGGAAGCAATCGAACACACCTGACTCAACAGAAACACCTGTGAAGCCATTTGTCCCAAACAGTATGGTGCCCTGAAATGGGGGGACCATGTATAAAAGGTACTGTAATTTTTACATTGTGAAACTAAAATGCATTTAAAAAAATACCCTGTAATAAAATCTGAGAAACAATCACGTGAATTGTTGGCGACAAATTAAAAATTTTGAAGCAAAGCCAATTCGAGAAAAAAATGTCTTTGTCCCAAACACTATGCAGCTCACCGTATGCTTGGATAATTTGTTATAAAGCATACGAACCTACAGTAATGACAACAAGTACACACTTACATAGTTCAGCAAAGATGTTGTCTGAGGTTGCAACCGTTCCAAATAGTGACATATATACAAACGGACCCTCCTTGAAGTAAAAAAAAAAAAAAAAAAGTTATCAATATCAGTTAATCGAACAAACCTGCAATGAAAGCACCTGCAAACCACGCAACATTATCAGATTCAGGGGTGCATTCGATATAATATAAACGTTACAAACTTCTTTTTTTTTACCAAGTAAAACGGTATTGTGTTAGAGCTCGGATTACAGAGCTTTACGTAGTGCTATAACCTGACCTTCAACACAATGCCGTTTTACTTGATAAAACAGTTTGCAACGTTCTTATCATTTTGAATTAATAACTGAACCCCCGTTAGAGAGCTTTACATGGTACCGTACATGCCGGTAAGTCATTCATTGTCCGTGATTACACCCCCCCCCCCCGCCCCCCAAACATATCCTAAGCATTGCCTCAAATCATTGTAAACCTTTACAATTACTGTAGCGAGGGAAAAAATCGAATTCTGAAAGTGACATCTAGCACAATGTAAATGCAAAATACGTCACAACTTTGTACCACGAAGTTAACCTTCGACCCACTGTTGCAAGACTCAACCCCTGGTCTCTCGGAGAAGTGAAGTTTCCATGTAGACGAAGATAAACACACTCTGGGTTTTCAATGGACTCGTCGCCGTTTACTTTCGAGAGAGAGACTAAAGAGGCCAGGGAGATTTAAATTTCTTTTTGCGCGCAGGACGCACATTTGCAAAGGCATCATGCGCATTTTCGCCTTTAGCAACCCATAACTTACCAATGTAATGTGGACAATAGCATCATAAAACAGCCACACTAGAACCCATCTGTCCGTTCCAGTGCACTTTTTTCCCCATAGCTGCGCGAGGAAGTAGCCCACCGCTAACTGTGCACCGCAAGCGAGAAGTGAATACACGGTTGTGGACGTGAACAAAGCTGTGGGCGCCTCCGACGGTGCTGACATTCTGCTTTTTCAAAAAATGTGTTGAATTCTAAGTAGTATTAAAAACTAAACCTGTACAAGCGAACTGGGTTTATCGCCCCGCCCACCACAAGTTTTACAGTCGGCCATTGGCTGCCGAGCACATCTCTCCACTTTCACGCCTAGTATCAGTATCTGGAGACCGGAGTGTTCAAAGCAAGGGGTGTGTAATTCGGTGGAAAGCAAAAGGGGCGTGTCGGAAGCTTTATTCTATTGGTCAATAATTTGCTATGCTATGCTATCCAATCCAAAGCAGTCTCCAGAAGTAGACGTATCAAAATAAATCTCTCTCTGCATGTGCGTCTCAAAACCTGTGCAGTCGCAGGGAATCACTACATTCATATCAAATAAATGCTGCTTAGACATACAAACCGTCGGACATCAATAACTTAAGTTCGTGGAAGCCCAGTAGGCCTACACGAAAAAATAAGTGCGGTAGCCTACTCATGTGGAAAAACTTATGGACAGCCTTTTAAGCGTTTTACTTGTGTTTGATATCAATAATTCAAATCTAACTAGTTATAATTTGAATTATTGATGTCAGAAATTAAATTAACTAGTTATGAACTTTTGACACGCCCCTTTTGCTTTTGACACGCCCTATAATCCGGTCTACAGAACTCCCGACTCCTTTCACGTCCTACCACGCGAGAAAAGGTGGAGTGGGTATGTGGCGCGTGGGCGTTGATGTGTTGTACGCGCTGTGAGAGGCACCACTTACTTCTCGCTTAAATGATAAACAGAGAAAACTTATTGTTTTTAAATTTCTTAGTTTTCCTGTCAACCAATAGTTCGGATCACATTCTCTTAAAGACTGTACTGAAACTCGTCAATGCACGGAAACTGCCACAAACCAAGTATTTCAGCAATAAAAATGGAGAACTGGGAAGGATAAGTAAAACAGTCCACGCGCAAGCACCGGCAGACTCACCAACCGTGAGTTACGGGACCAATCATGACAACTCATTATCAGATATTGAGCACATAAAAACAAATGACACTCACCGGTTTGCACGTGGTCTGATCGCTAAATTCACGTCCTTCCAGAGCCCGTCCCTCTCTCCGACGTCAACACTGCAAAGTAGTGGAAAGTCCCACGTGACAGCAATGTCAATCACACGTTCAGCCATGCCAAAGCTTGGCTGGGCTGACCTGCTTTCAGGACCCTGGACAGCAGAATTAAATAAATCATGTGAATGGGAATCAAGGTCAGGTGTACCTGCTCCAATCTGACTGGAGGATGCCTGGGAATCCTGGGGAATTACATGGCTACACCACTCCATATCTACTCTATGGAAATGTCAAATGTCTCATGGTGGATCTCAGCTAAAAGAACTTCTGGTTATTATATCAGTACCTGTATGGTCTCAGTGTTGTGGTACACAGACACGCGCACGCACACACACACACACAGCCCTTATTCGCTGTACCGTGGTGCAGGCATTCACCAGAGACATGGCTCTTCAGACAAACGAGAAAACTCAAGTACGGGAAGTCGCAGAAATAAAAGGCGCAGTCGTGAGAGAGCAACACAAAGGGGACAAGTCCCCCCCCCCGCCACCCCCACAGTGACTCATCACAGGGATGGCCCTCCCCTCAGTGACTCATCCCAGGGAGCCCGCCACCCCCACCCAACCCTGCCATCCTGCTGCCCGCCTGCACCATACAAGCTGAAGCCACCACCAGACACGGCAGGGTTCGACACAGAAAGAGGTCAGAGAGGCATTTTAAAGCAAAGCAGCGCAGCGACAGAATGGACTCAACGGAAACGGGCCGCTGTAACAAATTATACATGGACCAGACAAGACCCGGGACACAGCCAGGAGACACATTCACAGACCTGATAAAACCCAGCAGCACCACGCCAAGGAACACTGACTGTTCAGCACAGACCGTTTAAACACACGACTGTGCAGCACAGACCATTTAAACACAAGACTGCAGAACAGACCGTTTAAACACACGACTGTGCAGCACAGACCGTTTAAGCACACGACTGTGCAGCACAGACCGTCTAAACACACGACTGTGCAGCACAGACATTTAACACGACTGCAGACAGACTTTAAACACACGACTGTGCAGCACAGACCGTTTAAACACACGACTGCAGCACAGACCGTTTAAACACACGACTGTGCAGCACAGACCGTTTAAACACACGACTGTCAGCACAGACCATTTAAACACAAGACTGCAGCACAGACCATTTAAACACAAGACTGCAGAACAGACCGTTTAAGCACAAGACTGCAGCACAGACCATTTAAGCACAAGACTGCAGCACAGACTGTTTAAACACAAGACTGTGCAGCACAGACCACTTAAACAAGACTGTGCAGCACAGACCACTTAAACAAGACTGCAGCACAGACCACTTAAACAAGACTGTGCAGCACAGACCACTTAAACAAGACTGTGCAGCACAGACCACTTAAGACTGCATCACAGACTGTTTAAACAAAAGACAGTGCGGCAGATTTTTTAAAATAAGACTCACTTAAAATTGACTAGAATCTCACCCACACACTCATTCTCTCTCTCCCTCTTTCTCACTCACACACGCGCATGCACACACACACGCACGCACGCACACGCACAAATGCACACACACACTCATACAAAAGGCACTGAAGGGTGTCAATTAGGACACTCAGAGCAGTAGAGAGCCAATGGCTAACAGCAGGTTTATTTTGGTTAGGATCATTAATACAGAGACCATGTCCTGAGGGAGTGATGAGAGGGATGACATCATGTTGCCATGGAGTCTCAGAATCCACCCGATTGGTGAAAAATGTGTGAAGTTGCGGTGATGGTCATGGGTAGGGAGTGGGGAGGTGATGTCAGTGGAATACAACGGTCAGCCAATAGAACGAATAGAACAATCTGGCCTCCCAGCACAGAAAAGCCGCTCTGAATTGTCCCACAGTGCACTGCAGCAATGGGGGAATGCCTCACTCGGATAAAATGTCCCACAATGCACCGCAGCAATGGGGGAATGCCTCGCTCGGTTAAACCCCGTTTCTCAAACACCTCGGTTGCTAAGCACTCTTTTTTTTTTAGTTGTTTTTTAAGAAACTCTTTTTGTTGCTTAGAAATGAAAAACAAAAGGCACAATGAATTTCAACTCATTCTTCTCTTTAATATGCACAAGAGCTGAAAGAAACGGTGAGCCACCTTAAAGAGAAATTCAATCTAAAATTTATAAAAAGATACAAACAATCAGAGGCCAAAATGCGATTCTACCGCTTTTTTTCTCATTTAAAACAAGTTTTCTTCAGCAAGTAAAAATCTTGCAATGAACATACGCTTGTATCGGTTTATGATACAAGACAAAAAATTCTAATCTTTAAAGTGGCTCTGTCTAAGTGTCTAAATAGGTCATGACTGTACACCTGCAAAAGTATTGTTCCTCAGTAATAAACGGCTAGTCCAGAACGCTCTGGCTGCTTGCCCCTGATCTCCCACATCGTTCAATAGTTGGCAGCCAGAACGTTAACTACATTAGTCCAAATGCAATTTTTTTTTTTTTTTTTTTTAAGTTTCAAATCCCGTTACAAAGTAAATGCACAGGGAAACGAAGACAATGTCCAGTCACAACAGCAAGAAAACCCATCTGCAATAAACAGAGTCCTCTGTCATCACAATGTATGCATGTTTAAAAAAAAAAAAAAAAAAAAAAAAAAAAACAGAAAATCCCTGTTATTTTTTAAAGATTTTTTTTTTTCCAACAGTAAATGCAATGCTATTTTTCTGCAGTATCCCAGCAAGGAAGAGACAGCTACTGCAGCTTTTATACAGGCCTGAAATATGAGACGTGGGAAAGATCTAGATTAATTTTTACAGTTAGGCTTGTAGCATGTGACCATTGGGAAAAAAAACAAAGATAAACGGAACAAAAAGCAGAGAGTTGTAAAGGTCTCCACTGTTTGTTATCGTTTTCCATTTAAGCAGTTTGCCACCTTCCACAGACAGTTAAGTACAAGGTGCTACTTGCAAGTATGAATAAGACTGAGAAACCGCAAAGACGTGGAAGCTCCACAGATTAAACAAGAACAAATTTTAATTTTTCTTTATGTTGTCTTCAAATTCAAACTAAAAAATATGCAATAAATCCTGGAAAATAGGAAATAGAAATCATAAAATTAATTAAAACAATAAAACAAAACAGGAAAAAAAAAAAACAGCCCAAAAGCATGCCGGGTAGTCAGAGGTTTGCGTTTTCTTCAGAAGAGAAACCAGATCGGAATCACCGCACAGAAGAGTTTCAGATCTGACCTCCAGCCACTAGCTAGAGACAGGACACCGGGTCTCCCCCATACAGTGTGCATGCCTACGGCCTATCCAATGAGCAGGGAGGCAGGCTGTGACATCACAACTGCCAATTTAATAAGCTGGGAGGGCAGGCTGTGATGTCACAATACAAGGACACAGGCAGTGACATCATTAGTGCAGCATGGCTTCAGTCTTCCAGAATAACAGTAATTCCTTTCAGCTCAAGTCTCAGCTCCAGCAGAGTTGTATCTCCACACAAAATGGCTCTTTTCTTTTTTAATTCCTGGTTTCTGGACCTACAAAAGATCAATGCTACAAAGTTTTTTTTGTTTTCCTTCTCCTTTGCAGAATTTATGTAAAACAAATCATCTTTTTTCCATGAAACCAGTTTAGTTTTTTTTATGCGCATGTTGTTCACAGTCATTTTTTTGTAATTAGTTTTTTTTTTTCTCCCCCCCAACATAGAAATTCATTCTTCCATGATGATCGAAGAGAAGACGAAACAAAAACAAACAAAAAAAAAGCAAGGAAAAAACAAAACAAAACAAAACAAAAACAAAAAAACCCCAGAGAAAACCTAAACGAAATTAGTGGCGACAGATGAGTTCTGTCAGTAAACTACAACCTCTCCTTCCCCTCTCCGAATTTCAGGGGCCTTCCACGGCATGGCAGACATCATGGTGCCACGCCCCTTAGCTCTGAGGTTAAACTTCTTCAATCGGGGTGGCTGATGTGCTCAGAGCTCGATTGAGTGAGACTGGAGTGATTGGGGGGGGGGGGGGGGGGTGGGGGGAAGCCACATACCCCCACCCCCATGTGGATTTTTTTCTCTCCTTTTTCCTTCTCTTCACCTGGACTGATTTGACAGCTCATGCAGAAGTGTTCTGTACGTCTGTGAGGAAGGTGAGGAAGGAGAGGAAGAGTGACTTGGCAACTGCAGTGATGGGAAGTGGGTTTTTACATTTTTTTTGTAGTTTTTTTTTTTTTTGCTTTTCTGTAATTTTCTGAAGCATCGCTGAGGCGGGCGGGGGGGGGTGGAAGGGTTGTGGGTTTTTGTTTTTGATTTTTTTTTTGTTTTTCAAAGGGGGGAGGGGAGGGGGTGTGATGCCTGCAGTAGTCTTTGCTCCTTCAGTGCATGGCTGCTGTGTGGGGTTTGGGGTTTGTGTGGGTCTGTAGGGTGAAATCTGTTGTGATGTTCTGACGGTAACCGGAACAGGTGCGGAGCAGCGAGTCGACCCCCTTGTGGGGGGGCGGGGCGAGGGCGGGAGGGCGGGCGGGGGCGGATGGGTGGTTTTTAGAACTTGAACTCCTTGGTCTGCAGGTTGGAGGCGGGGTCAAAGTTGAAGGTTCCGCCCTGCGTGGCCTCTGGGATGAGGCTGGGATCCTCGTCGATCTGCGGGAGACAGGAACAGGAAGTAGATTAACGCGCCGTTCCGCCTCCCACTGCTACGCCCGAGAGCTGATGCTTCACTCGTACGCATTCACACGTCAATTCTCTAAAGTCAGCACATTTTCACACCCGGGCCCCCCTATTAATAAAGCATCTCACAGTGATTCATAAAGCATCTCACAGTGATTCATAAAGCATCTCACAGTGATACATAAAGCATCTCACAGTGATTCATAAAGCATCTCACAGTGATTCATAAAGCATCTCACAGTGATTCATAAAGCATCTCACAGTGATTCATAAAGCATCCTACACCCCGAGCATCCCTGCTACACCCACATGCATTCAGGCACATATTCCTGCCAGTCATAACGTTTTCACGCATTGGTGAAGTTGTCTTCTAGGTTTTCTGAAGACTATCAGCATGAAGAATATCATTCATCAAATGATTTAAAAGCACTTCTACACACTGCTTCTGGCAATGTAGCACATACCATATTTAAAGCGAAACTAAAACAAACGAAAAAGCTTTATTTTCAAGTTCAATTTTACTAAACTTCACAGAAAACCATGTTTAATAATAGGAAATGGCTGCGGAGTTAAATATTAGAAAAGAGCTGCCATTTTAATATTAAAGGGTTGCACAAACTGATGAATGACTCAGTCTGATGCAGCATGACTCAGTGTAAATGAGTCGGTGTGGCTGTGACTCAGTGCGGCTGAGCGTAGTTTGTGACTCAGTGTGACTGGATGTGACTCAGTGTGACTCATGACTTGGTGTGAATGTGACTCAGTCTCCCTCAGTGAGGCCGCCCAGACACCGGGCCCCTCTCTCAGCAGATACTCACATCGTCCCCTGAAAAGTACTGATCGATGATTTCAAACGCCAGCTTGTAGATATCCTCGTTTTCGTGCTGCTGAAGGTTTTCTATTTTCTCCAGACCTGTGAGCAGGTAAAGCAGGAATGTTAAGAGGCGCAGACAAAGCCATCCCAGGCCCAACATTATAAAACTGAAACCACAAATACCCTAAATTACACCCCCCCCCCACACACACACACACACACACACACACATATCCCCACTCACCTCCGCACTCCTCGATGATTTCAGCGATAGTGCTGGCCTCCTCGCCCGCCATGATCAGGATGTTTTTCAGCCCGTCCAGGACCACCTGGACCACCTGAGAGTCTTTGACTGACAGCAGGTTGCAGAAGGGCGGGATGACGTTCTGCTGAACTAGGTACTCCACCTGCAGAGACCGGGTCAGATCACACCAGATCACATCACACCAAATCACACCAGATCACATCGAATCACACCAACTCCCATCACACCAACTCACACCAGATCACATCACACCAACTCACATCACACCAAATCACACCAGATCACATCACACCAACTCACATCACACCAAATCACATCACACCAAATCACACCAGATCACATCACACCAACTCACATCACATCACACCAAATCACACCAGATCACATCACACCAACTCACACCAGATCACATCACACCAACTCACATCACATCACACCAAATCACACCAGATCACATCACACCAACTCACATCACATCACGCCAAATCACACCAGATCATGCCAAATCACACCAGGTCACACCAAATCACATCACATCAGCCCCATCACCGGGTAGCTGAAGCACCTAAAAAAACCTGCCACACGCTCACCTGGTCTTTCCTCCCACTTATTGTCAAGTTACTGATGGCCCAAGCAGCTTCTTTCTGCGTACCAAAGTCCCCCTAGAGAGAGAGAGAGAGAGGAGAGCATAAATCCATTGCAACCAGTATCAGCAGCACTGGAGAACACTGTGTATGAAAAGGGGAAGGAGTTCAGGTACAAAGGTGTGAAGGTGTGTTAATGAGTCAGGGGGGTGTCTGGGGGACATTCAGGTACAGATGTGTTAATGAGTCAGAGGTATAGGAGTGTTAATGAGTCACAGGGGTGTCTGGGGGACACTCAGGTACAGGTGTAAAGGTGTACTCTCTCACCTTGGCTAACTGATGGATGACCATAGGGATGAGTCTTGCATCAATCACAGCCTGGACCTGCTGCTGGTTCCCTGCAGTGATATTGGAGAGGAACCACACCGCCTCCTGCAGGAAAATCAGGTGAACTGTGGTCATTGTGGTGCAGTGCTGCAGTAATCTCACATGCCAAACCCCCTGATGAGTCATGATCCCACTCAGGTGGGGCTCCAACTGCAGGCGGGGATTCAAGCCAACTCCATCACTGACCTATAGCACATTCTGGCTAAAATTAGCTAGAGCCAATCAGATGACAGGACACTAATCTCACTAACTGTGTACTGCCTTTTCAGAAGCTCGTTTGAATAACTGGGGTTGAGAGGAGTGTTGCTGGGAGCTGCACAAAACACACAGAACACAACACAAATAGTGCTACCTCAACCTCAGACTGACTTGCACAAGCACACGCATGCACATGCACACACGGGATGCAACGGTTCATGTTAAAAAAAAAAAAAAATTTTTTAAACTGTTCCATTCACCACCCGCGGACCAGTTCCCACAAAAATCCTTAAGTCTAGCTATGTTTTCAAAATAGGCCCTCACAGCTTTTGGCTTTTTAAAATAATTATTTTTCTCTTTGATCTACAGTACAGGAAGTAGAACGTTCTGATCTATAGAACAGGAAGCAGAGTGTTCCCTCTGATCTATAGAACAGGAAGTAGTGCGTTCCCTCTGATCTACAGTACAGGAAGTAGTGCATTCTCTCTGATCTACAGTACAGGAAGTAGAGCGTTCAATCTGATCTACAGTACAGGAAGCAGAGCGTGACTCCACAGCCCCAAGGGACCAGCTTTCAGATGGACAACCAAACCTGAGCACACCTTCCTTAATTTACAGTGGTACCACAAATTTTCTTAAAAATACAGCGTGACATGTCACAGCAACACCAGGAGCTGGCAGAGGGAGAACAGGCCGAGCAGTGCTAATGAACTCCACCAGGGGGCGCTGTTGGAGAAGAGTAACATGCAGGTAGGAGCAGGACTTCCGCTCGGCCAGTGTGCTGCAGTATGCACCCCAGAGTCTCATTATGAATTCCCTTAAACATGAGCTTTACACACACATTTGTCTCACCGCTCTGACTGGTAACACGCACGCACACACACACACACACACACACACACACACACACACACGGTAAACGGGCCGCACCTTGTTGATCTTCTCCTTGGGGTGTGTGAGCAGGTTGGGGAAGTGGGACAGGACGTCGCAGTTCAGCACCACCTGCGTCTGCTCGTCCGTCCCCGTCACAATGTTGCCTACCGCCCGCAGAGCAGCCGTCTGAAACAGGAAGTGGCACGTCACCATCAACACCCAATAAATTAACATTTCAAACGTTCAGATTTCAGACAAAAAAATGACGAAATGCCAAAAACATACTCAGAGAAGCATTTACAAGTAAAGTGAATATTTTACAGCAAGCAATGTCACAAGACAAGCTACAAGTACAGATATGCTTGCCAATGAAGTCCAACAGCAGGTTTGGAGAGTTGTGGACAGATTGGGGATAATGGTCAGTGAAATAAAAAAATGTGAAGCAAGCCCGGTGCGTCACGTACCTGAACTTTGACCTCTTGGTGACTGAGCAGAGGAACAAGGAAGGGGACGACGCCCGAGTCGATGACCATCTGGATCTGTTCGTTCCCTCCGTCCGTCAGGTACGAGAGAGCCCACACTGTATCCACCAAGATCTGCCCAGGACCAGAACGTGTGTGAGCCCGCGTGCACCCCAAAACAGGACCGCAGTCACTGTGGCACCCCAACACAGGACCGCAGTCACTGTGGCACCCCAAAACAAGACCGCAGTCACGGTGGGACCCCAAAACAGGACCGCAGTCACTGAGGGACCCAAAAACAAGGACCGCAGTCACTGAGGGACCCCAAAACAGGACCGCAGTCACTGTGGGACCCCACAACAGGACCGCAGTCACTGAGGGACCCCAAAACAGGACCGCAGTCACTGAGGGACCCCAAAACAGGACCGCAGTCACTGTGGGACCCCAAAACAGGACCGCAGTCACTGTGGCACCCCAAAACAGGACCGCAGTCACTGTGGGACCCCAAAACAGGACCGCAGTCACTGTGGGACCCCAAAACAGGACCGCAGTCACTGTGGGACCCCAAAACAGGACCGCAGTCACTGAGGGACCCCAAAACAGGACCGCAGTCACTGTGGCACCCCAAAACAGGACCGCAGTCACTGTGGCACCCCAAAACAGGACCGCAGTCACTGTGGCACCCCAAAACAGGACCGCAGTCACTGAGGGACCCCAAAACAGGACCGCAGTCACTGTGGGACCCCATAACAGGACTGCAGTCACTGTGGCACCCCAAAACAGGACCGCAGTCACTGTGGGATCCCAAAACAGGACCGCAGTCACTGTGGGACCCCAAAACAGTGATGGAACTGCAGGCATTACTGATGTCTCCTTCCCTCTGTGACGTGGAAGTGACCCTGTAGCAGTCTTCCCTTCACAAAGGGCAACTTAAATACCACAGTAATTTAGCAGGGGTGATCGCTGTGACATCACCAAAGGAGCTGGACCAATCGCAGTGCAAGTTAACAACAGCACCTCTGTGAGGCGCTAAAACACACAGCACCACCGTGAGGCGCTAAAGCACAGAAGAGTTATTTTGGCGAGTCCGACGAGGCTCCCTGAGACTCAGAGATCAGCCGCGGGTCTCTGCGGGTCTGCAGGAGGGATGCAGGCCAAACGCACGCGTCCCACTGGCACACACCGTTCGGGAAAAGAAATACGGGATCAGACCAAAGCGCTATCGCGCTGAACCGCTACAGCACAACGGAGAGCTCAGCCTGCGGCCACAGGCAGCACGTTCAAACCCTGCCAGGCACACGGTCGTGACCGCTGTCGCTAACGCGTTTCCTTTGCCCGTCACACTTCAGACAAACGGCACATCACGCCAGCCTCCCGCCTGTGGTGCTAATGTAGCGCGCGCGCTAGCAGGGAAAGAGAGTGCTAGCGCACAGAGGTCATTAGCATTACCACAGACACCAGCAGAGGCGGACAAACGGTTTAAAGAATCACATTTTGCAAACTTACATTGATATCAGTGTGGTATATGAGCACACACAGGGCTGGCAGGATCTGAGAGAGAGAGAGAGAGAGGGGGGGGGAGGGAGAGAGAAAGAGAGGGAGAAACATAGAAACATAAGTGTAGACAGGTGCTAAAACAGTAATTGATTACCTCCACAGTAGACAGGCGGCCTTATCGGGAGTTTAGCATAGCACACATGCTTTCAGAATGTGGAGAGTAAACAGGGTAACACCCCAACACAGCCACATCCCAAAGAGCCCCACCCCAACATAGCCAAACCCCCCCACAACCTCACCCTAAAGAGCCACAGCCCCACACAATTTCACTCCAAAGAGCCACACCCCCACACAACCACACCCCAAAGAGCCACACCCCCACACAGCCACACCCCCACACAACCACACCCAAAGAGCCACACCCCCACACAGCCACACCGCCCCGCCCCCAAACCGAGCCTCACCTCCTGCACGGTTTCCATGGGCGGGGGCGGGTCTTTGTTCCTGCACAGGTTGACGATGACCCAGGTGACATTGCGGAGGAAGGTGATGGGAATGGAGGGATTGATGAAGGACAGCAGGGGTTTGACCACGCCCAGGGAGATGACATAATCTCGGCACTGCGGCCCGTCGCCTGGGAGACGAGGACAGAACCGTCAGACTGCGCTTCGGCTCCAGGCCCTCCCCCCCCCCGCTCGGTCTGGTGTACTTACCGATAATGTTGCCCAGGGCCCACACAGCCTGTTCACACACATTCTGATGTGGAGAGTGAAGCAGCCGCAGGAACAAAGGAACAGCATCTGCAGCAACACACACACACACACAGCCATGAATATAACACACTCACACACACACACACACACACACACAACCATGAATAACACACACACAACCATGAATATAACACACTCACACACACACACAACCATGAATATAACACACTCACACACACACACACACACACAACCATGAATATAACACTCTCACACACACACACACACACACACACACACACACACACACACAACCATGAATATAGCACACTCACTCACACACACGACCATGAATATAACACACTCACACACACACACACAACCATGAATATAACACTCACACACACACACAGCCATGAATAACACACACACAACCATGAATATAACACACTCTCACACACAGCCGTGAATGTAACACACACACACAACCATGAGTATAACACACACACACACACACCATGAATATAACACACACACACAGATAACCATGAATATACACACACACACACACACAACCACAAATATAACACACACACACACACAGCCATGAACGCACACACACACACAAAACCGTGAAATATAACACAAACACACAGACAACCATGAATATAACACCCCCACACACACACACACACACACACACACACACCAGTGAAGCTCACAGTCAGTGGACTTACTGGATTTAACCACAGCCTGGGTCTGTGCAGAGGTCCCGGACGCAATGTTGGTCAGTGCCCAGGCAGCTTCAAACTGCAAGGAAGGACTGCAAAAGAAGGGGGGGGGGCACAGCGTTAGTGCCTGAAACTCTAGACTCCCCAAAGTCATGTGACTCAGAGGCAGAGTGTCACAGTTCCAGACCACAAGGGTCACAGCTTGGCTTATTAGAAAACACAAGAAAGCTATACAGAACCAGTACTCCAACTCCCAGCATCCACCACTCCACATAACTCAGCTCAGTATCCCAGCATCCTCCACTCTCCATACCTCAGCTAAGTATACCAGCATCCTCCACTCTACATAATTTAGCTCAGTATCCCAGCATCCTTCACTCTACATAACTCAGCTAAGTATCCCAGCATCCTCCACTCCAAACAATTAATCTCCATATCCCAGCATCCTCCACTCCACACAATTAATTTCCATATCCCAGCATCCTCCACTCCACCATACAATTCACCTTCATATCCCAGCATCCTCCGCTCCACACAATTAATTTCCATATCCCAGCATCCTCCACTCTATACTCAATTTATTCATTGGCACCAAAGCATTCCAATTGCATGTATCTTCTGAATATTCATTGCAGCTTGGTTCACACTTGCTGATAATTCCCGATTTTCCCCAGATTCAGAGCTCAACTGCAGCCAGTTGGGCCACCGGTTGGCACCAATTTCCCTATCGTATGAAAGGGCTCAAAAAAAAAGTGAAAAGTAACAAGTGAGTATTGGTCAGACTGAAACTTGACACCAAGTTCAAGAGGAAGACAAACAGCACAGGCAGGAAGCGAACTCTATGCAACAACAACCACAATATGTTTTGAGTAGTCATGTTTTTGGTTTTTTTTTTTTCCCCCAAACTTTTGAGAAGGTTTGAGACACGAATCAGCCCAGCGAATCTTCATGTGAAACCCTCAATCCGTTTCCAGTCGTGTGGTGTGAGCGCCATCACACAGGCGAGGCCAGACCAATCACCAGCTCCGGTCGTTAAGACAGAACTGCCGTCGTCATCATGACTGGATCAGTCAGTCAAGTGTTAACCCAGCCCGAGTAAAACACAGGTGCAGCAGACGCTCAGAAACACCGGGAAAGCTCCTGTTGTTAAAAACGGAACGGCGGGAGGAGCGGATGTGCGTGCGATCACTGCCCAGATGGGGAGGCTTAATTACCCACAGGGAACACCTGACGTCAGAGTCTCAGCCACGGCTGTCAGACTGGGGAAGTCTCAGGGCTCGGTGAGGCGGGAGGAAGACTCTGAGCTGGGGGGGGGCAGGGTGTCTCAGCATAGGGAGAAAGGAGGGGTGGGGGTTGGGGGGAGTCCCAGCCGGGGAGCAGTGAGGTGCAGCACAGGTGCAGTACAGTTACCAGCCCATTAGACAGCACAGTTCCTCAGCCCCCCCCCCGCCCCCCATGAAAGACGTCAGACAGGCTTACTTGTCATCCCTCTCCAGGCATTTCACCAGGATGGGGAGGATCCCAGACTTTATCAAGTCATCGATGGGGGGGTTTCTGTCGCTGGAGAGTAATTTTCTGCAAGAGAAGACCAGAGAGTCAGCCGGACAGAAAACCTGGAACCGGAGTAGCTGTCTGAATCAGGCTTTGAGACACACAACAGAAATCACACACCCCAACTTCATCTGTACTGAAGCACTGTTACACACACACGCGCACAAACACACACGCACGCACACACGCACCACACCACGCACCACACACAACGCACATGCACATCAACACGCGTCCGCAGCGCACCACGACCACACTGCTTGCACTGTCAAAGATAAGTGACAACCAATTGCAGCATTCCACTGGCAGCCTGTATACCCGACACGTCCCATAACCAGAAAGCTGATCCAACACATTGTCAATACGACCGTCCGTAATAAAGACACAGTCCTGAAAACCCAAATCAGTCCGTAATAACCACACAGTGGCCAGAACACAGTCCGTATACCCAGAACACAGTCCCATATAACTAACCACGAAACACCAGTCCCGTAATAACCCAGAACACAGTCCCGTAATAACCCAGAACACAGTCCCGTAATAACCCAGAACACAGTCCCGTAATAACCCAGAATAGTTAATAACGCAAAACAGTGCCATATTAACCAAGAACACCCATAGGCCCCCCCAGGGCCCAAAGAGGAGAGACCCCAGGAACTGTGGGGCTGAGGTTAGCCTGAGTCAAAAAATAGTTTGAAATTGGTTAACCCTTTAGATATCAGTAAAATTTCTGCAAGGACTTACAATTTTATAAGAAACATTTCCTAATGAATTCTTTGACGCAGTTGTAGGTTTTTAACTAATTTCAACCTCAAATTCTCAGGGATCTGACTGAAAAGTATTGTCTGGTCTGCCGCTAGGATCCCCATTAAGGCCAGAACAGAAAAAGCTCAAAATGCTTTATCTTCACTTTCAGTCACCAACGCCACCACTTCATGGAGACGAAACGTACCTGTAAGATTGCATCTAGTGTTACGTTTTGCTGGGGGGAAAAAGAGAGAAAAATGTCAGGCAAGTACAAGAACAATAATAATACAGACATGATATTTTATGGATCAAACAACAGGCTATAAAGGGACACCACACAGGAAATGGAAGATTTGAAAATCACGGTCCCAGGCATTTCAGGGGTTTTTTTTAAGGACAATCCATCATGTGAGTGAGAACTCCCAGCTTGCATTGCTCCACACTCCTGGTGTATTACGCTATAGACATCCAAACATGGAGCACGACCCCTTCAGCCCCGGGATGGGGCAAGAGGCTTTCAGCACAGGCCCTGTTTACGGCTTCATCAGTGCAGCAGGCTTTAATATCACAGCGGGAGTCTGAAGGACAGACAGACACCCAGGACAGAAATAGATGCGCTAAGTGGTCGAGGGGGGGGGGGCGGCAAATGTGACAGCAGCTCTCGGGTTACAGAGCGCGCAGGCACGCGCACGCACACAGACGTGGGGGAGAACAACGCAAACAGACACACCGAGGAGCACGCCTATCCCAGCACTGGCCAGCAGGGGGCGCTCAGCAGACTCACCCCTTTGAAATCAGCGTCTACATCGGAGTCTTCCAGGCTCTCCTCCTGGGGTACGTTGCGCTTCTTCAGTAGGTGCTCATCTCTCTTGTTCTGCGGGCAAAAGCACACGTCAGGCTTACTGCTGCAAAGCATTCTGGGCCAGAGAGAGAGAAAACCCATAATAGCGAACAACGGAAAGAGCTCCACACACATCAGGGCAAACTGAAATCTGCAAACGTGTACTTCCCTGAGATTCAAGGACAGAAAGAAACTGAACCAGACCAACACAACGGACTCTCTCCACTGACTATAAAGAACACAAATTCAATCGTTCAGTCAAACACATTTTCGCGTACACGCAGTTGAACACGTTTTCACATTTTACACACAGGACAAACAAGGCCTCTGCCATGCAAACCGCTGTACTGTTTAGGACAGCATATACATTTCCCCCCCAATTCTGGCACTTACAATGTGTGACTCTTCAAAAATTTTAATTGTTCTAATAATTCATTTCTGCCACACATTTAATTTTTTTATGGCCTACATCAATGCATTTGTGGTGATCCCCTGAAGACTTTTTACAGAATTTGCATTCCAAATGTAGCTAAATAAAGGGAGACAGCGGCAGCAAAGCCAGACTGACTGCAGTCGCTGTGATGCAGAGTCACAGCCTAAGCCCTATTTTGAGCCAGGAAACAAAACCTGCATTAATACAAGCTGAGAATCAACCATTTAACCACACGTTAAATATCTGATTACAAATCTGAAATTGTAGAGTACAGATTAAAATTGTTTGTGTGTGTGTGCTGTGTGGGTGTGTATGTGTGTGTTTGTGCGTTGTACGTGTGTGTGTGCATGCATGTGTGTATGTGCTGTGTGTGTACATGTGTGCGTGTGTGAGCGCATGAGTGTGTATGTGCGTTTGTGTGTGTGTGTGTGCTGTATGATGTGTTTGTGTGTGTGTGTGTGCGTGCTGTATGTGTGCATGTGTGTGTGAGAGTGTGTGCTGTATGTGTGTGTGTACGTGTGTACGTGTATGTGTGTGAGTGTATGTGTGTTTGTGCTGTGTGTGTGTGTGTCTGTGTGTGTCTGTGTGTGTGTGCGTGTGTGTGCATGCATGTGTTTGTGTGTGTATGTGTGTGTTTGTGTGTGTGTGTGTGTGTGTGTGTCTGTGTGTGTGTGTGTGTGCATGCATGTGTGTGTGTGTGTGTGTGTGTGTGTTTGTGTGTGTGTGCTGTGTGTGTATGCGTACATATAAAATATAGATTTGTGGTGGTGGTGGCACCTGAGTGACCTCAGCACACCCCCACTCGGCCACATCACCTCACGCAGTCACGCTCGCGGCTTAACTTAACGCCAGACTCGGCGTTCAGGCGCTTTAGAACGGGGCCCCACAGCCAGGCCGGTCAACTGTAAGCTGAGGAGGAGTGCGCGGGGGCGGGGGGGGGGGGGGCGGGGGGGTTCTGGGTCTGGGGGTGTTTGGCCTTTCTAATTTCAGCTCCTGGAAGGTGGAGAACCCACCCCCACAGTCAGGAACAACGACCCAGGGACCAGACACTGAGTGGGCCAAGCTAGCCTGTACACTGACACACCGCATGGTATATATATGCTCGACTGACTGACAGACACACAGACACAGTGGTATATATATATAAGCTGCACTGACATACAGACACAGATTGCTCGGTGTATATATATGCAGTACTAACAGACACACAGACACAGATTGCATGGTATATATATGCAGTACTGACAGAGACATAAACACAGATTGCGTGGTATATATAACGCAGTACTGACAAACACACAGACACATTGCAGGGCACATATATGCTGGACTGACAGAAACACAGACACTTTGATACGCCACACTGACATGCATACAGACGTACATAGACAGCATGGTATGAACACACTTGACGGACAGACACACAGCCAGACATCACGGTGTACATCCTCCTAAGACCCGACAATTCATTTTTGTCCCCTGTTGAGCACATGGGTCTCTGGGTCTCCCTTATTCTATTATGCTGACACCTACACAACAAGGCACATTCAATAAGTATACATAGCCTAATATTTTTAAAAATATTTTTCTCTGCCAGGTCGCAGGAGGATATGTGCTGGACTGACAGGACAGACACAGACCGTGTGATATACACATGCTGTACACAGAGACAGACAGACAAGACACACAGACCCAGCCCATGAGTTATAGTCAATCTGCTCCTTCACTGAGGAAAGGGGTAACTTGGAGTCAACATGCATGCATCCGTTAAAATCAACCCAAGACGGGGATTGGGCCAAACTCCCTCAACTGTTCTGGGATCAGCCGAAACTGAAAGTAAAGACTTATTCTCAGAGCGGCTTTGCCACAAGGCAAATAGAACTGTTCCAGGATCAGTTTAAGAAACGGCGCAGTGCTTACCTTCCTCAGCTCTACAGTCACTTCATTCCGATGTCTTCTCATAGTCTGGGGGGGAGAAGGGAGAAGACTCAGTCAGCTCATTTTTTTCATCACATGAACATTCATCACAGTTCAGGAAAGATGGTGCAGAATGAGGGATGATCCGTTCCGGGATTTCATTTCAGTCCTACAGGTCTGGAGACACAGAGCAGCCCTACAGGTCTGGAGACACAGAGCAGCCCTACAGGTCTGGAGAATCACAGCAACCTGACAGGTCTGGAGGACACACAGCAGCCCTACAGGTCTGGAGAATCACAGCAACCCTACAGGTCTGGAGAATCACAGCAACCCTACAGGTCTGGAGAATCACAGCAACCCTACAGGTCTGGAGACACAGAGCAGCCCTACAGGTCTGGAGAATCACAGCAGCCCTACAGGTCTGGAGAACCACAGCAACCCTACAGGTCTGGAGAACCACAGCAGCCCTACAGGTCTGGAGACACAGAGCAACCCTACAGGTCTGGAGAATCACAGCAGCCCTACAGGTCTGGAGACACAGAGCAGCCCTACAGGTCTGGAGAATCACAGCAACCCTACAGGTCTGGAGACACAGAGCAGCCCTACAGGTCTGGAGAATCACAGCAACCCTACAGGTCTGGAGACACAGAGCAGCCCTACAGGTCTGGACAATCACAGCAACCCTACAGGTCTGGAGGACACAGAGCAGCCCTACAGGTCTGGAGACACAGAGCAGCCCTACAGGTCTGGAGAATCACAGCAGCCCTACAGGTCTGGAGACACACAGCAGCCCTACAGGTCTGGAGAATCACAGCAGCCCTACAGGTCTGGAGACACACAGCAGCCCTACAGGTCTGGAGAATCACAGCAGCCCTACAGGTCTGGAGACACAGAGCAGTCCTACAGGTCTGGAGACACAGAGCAGTCCTACAGGTCTGGAGACACAGAGCAGTCCTACAGGTCTGGAGACAGAGAGCAGCCCTACAGGTCTGGAGACACAGAGCAGCCCTACAGGTCTGGAGACACACAGCAGCCCTACAGGTCTGGAGAATCACAGCAGCCCTACAGGTCTGGAGACACACAGCAGCCCTACAGGTCTGGAGAATCACAGCAGCCCTACAGGTCTGGAGACACAGCTCCGTTACCCATGAGCACTCCAGCAGGAAGTCACGTGTAGTCATTACCAAGATGATATGGAAATTTGTGGGCATATGCGTGTGTTTTAACTAAGTTTCTGTTCGATAAAAAACAGTTCAGGACAGGACATGACAGGGAGAGGGGAGAGAGCTGTAGCTCCTGCCCAGGAGAAGAGCACTCTGGTGGCTAAGGGTAGCGCAGCGTGGCCACACCACTATAACAGCTGGCTGGTCCTCAGCATCACAGTGACGGATCACGCTGGGATGCTGACGTCGCCATGACGATCACTCCTGAAACACCAGGTCACAGTGGTGGGGGGTGGGGGTGTGTCTCATGTGTCCAACGCAGTCTTGGCATTAGATGCCGTTAGACCTTGTGATTGCAGGTCTAGGCTCGTGTTACCATCGCAAATAGATGCTTACGTAACCAGTACGACCGTCACTGCTCACACTAACTGCACAGGATGCCGAAGGCCTTCCATTTTACTGCTTTTGCGCCCCAATGTTTTTATTTTGTCCAAAAAAGGAGGACAGGCACTGTGATTTGGGACACTTTCTCTGTACGGGCCAAAATAGTGGATATGCTAAACATACAGGGGTCCTGTGGACACTCACAGTGCATTTACACTGAGAGTGCAAAACATTAGGAGGACACCTACTCTGACTGACCAGGCAACTCTAGGTGAAAGCCCCACTCTTGACTTCACCTTTTAAATCCACTTCAGTGTAGATGATGGGGACGAGACAGGCTGAAGGAGGATTACATTACATTACTTCATATTAATTTGGCAGGCACTTATCCAAAGCGAAGTACATACCGAAGGCCATTGGAAAACACAGGTCAGATTAAGTACAGTTCTATCATAAAGTAGCAGCTACCCACAGCATGAACATCAAATCTAGTTCACACAGTAAAGCTGTGGCTAAGTGTTAAGAGTAAATGAGCAAAGCTGTAGCTATGTGTTAAGGCTAAATCAGTAATGCTGTGACTACGTGTTAAGGCTAAATGAGTAGCTGTGGCTAAGCGTTAAGGCTAAATGAGTAAAGCTGTGGCTAAGTGTTAAGGCTAAATCAGTAATGCTGTGACTACGTGTTAAGGCTAAATGAGTAAAGCTGTGGCTAAGTGTTAAGGCTAAATCAGTAATGCTGTGACTACGTGTTAAGGCTAAATGAGTAGCTGTGGCTAAGCATTAAGGCTAAATGAGTAATGCTGTGGCTAAGTGTTAAGGCTAAATGAGTAGCTGTGGCTAAGCATTAAGGCTAAATGAGTAATGCTGTGGCTAAGTGTTAAGGCTAAATGAGTAAAGTTGTGGCAAAGTGTTAAGACAGAAGCAAGGCATGATTCCGAGACACATTAAAAGAACAACATCAAGATCAGGACACAAGTGCTACATGGACGTGCTTTTTGATTGGTGGGCAGCCATGCCGAGGAGAGCAAAGGAGGATTTGGAAGGATATAAGGAGTTTATTTCCTGTTCCTGTCAGTCCAAAAACACGGACAGTAATCTCATATGAAAGCAGCTGCGGGAGTGTTGCTCCTCCTGCACGGACACCACCTCTACCACTCTGAGACTAAAGCTTTAGGGCTTTACCCTCAGCACAGCCTGGAGCTGTGCGTGTGTCTGTGTGCGTGCGTGACTCAGTCTTGTAAACGGATGTAGTGCGTGATGAGTGCTTGTGGGTGCAGCTTCACAATGCAAATGAAAGTGTGGGCGGGGCTTCAAACTGCTAGTGAACCTTTAGGTGGGGCTTCACACAGCTGATGAACCCTTGGGCGGGGCTTCACACAGCTGATGAATCTGTGGGCGGGGCTTCATACTGCTAATGACGAAGTGTAGCACAGTGGGTAAGGAACTGGGCTTGTAACCGAAAGGTCGCAGGTTCGATTCCCGGGTAAGGACACTGCCGTTGTACCCTTGAGCAAGGTACTTAACCTGCATTGCTTCAGTATATATCCAGCTGTATAAATGGATACAATGTAATATGCTATGTAAAAAGTTGTGTAAGTCACTCTGGATAAGAGCGTCTGCTACTGTAGGTGGGGCTTCACACTGCTAATGAACCAGTGGCCAGGGCCTTCCCTCTACCTCACATAGAAATGTGCAGAGTAACCTGGCAGCACTAAAAAATGTGGCCATGTGCCAGCACAGCTCATGTGCCACAGTCCACAGGAAAGCCCCATCTCAGCTACATGCGATTTGATCCCTGCTAATGGCACCTTTTCAGCTGGGGTCCCTTCTGTCCGTTGCCCCCCCTGCTCTCCACCTGCATTAATACAGCACAAAAATACTAAAGGAGGGTGGGACTGTCCCGCTCTGCTTTAAAATAAAAAAAGAATAAAATTGTCTTTTAAAAAACATTTTAAGCTCCTGCGTGAAGACTGAGGCCCACAAAGCAATATGCTGAGCAGTGCTGAGTGTGTAAAGAGAACACAC
Source organism: Anguilla rostrata (assembly GCF_018555375.3). NCBI lineage: Eukaryota > Metazoa > Chordata > Actinopteri > Anguilliformes > Anguillidae > Anguilla > Anguilla rostrata. Next base: position 32,611,116 of record NC_057947.1, on the reverse strand, counting down.
ACTCAGTGCTCTATTCTAACCATATGACATTAGAGGTGCTGAACCATTTAGGTTTGATTCTACAACCCACACACACACACACAAATAAACACAGACAGACAGACACACACACACACACAATGGGCACAGTTGCCAAGACGCTGAACCAGTGTGTGACACCAACCAACAGCAAAATAACAGCTCAAGTCACAGCGGAGATCTTAAGGCTTCCACAAACATGCTCGGTGCTCAGAAGGGGAGACACCCAATCCTGCCCCTTGGAATGCCTATTTAACCACGTGTGAGTCACACCCCTCAGCTTCAAAACAACCCTCAGCCACACACACCTCACAGGTTTCTCTTTGGCCTGCTTCAGATTTGTATTCATTCTGTGAAGATATTCATTTTGTATACATCCCTCTCCACGGCTAATGACTCATAATCAATCATTAACAGCTCATAAGGGTGGAAGGGGGCTTGGGCATGACATGTCTGTGTTACCAAACAAAAGCATTTCTCAATGAAAGCACAGAGCTGTGACCTACCAACGCTGGCCCGGAAGGACTTTTATCTGAATGCACCACGTCCACTTTAACGGCAAAATCAGTAATCTGCTGTTACAACCGTGATGTAAAAGCAAATACCCTCAAATTAAAGCTGAGAGTCTGCTTTTCAATCTCATACTCACAGTTTCATTTCGAATTCCAATGTGCAGGAGAACAGAGCCAAAACAGCAAAAATGGTATCACTGTCCAAACACTCACTGGATGCACTACACACATATAAACACATATATACACACACACATATATATATATACCCAACATTGGGCGATTAGGCCTGGCTCGCAGTCAGCGTTCCATTTAATACCAAAGCTGTTTGATGGGGTTGAGATCAGGGCTCTGCGCAGCCTAGTCAAGTTCTTCTACACCAAACTGGGCAAAGCATTTCTTTATGGACCTTGCTTTGTGCATGGGGACATTATCATGCTGAAAAAGGAAAGGGCCTACTCCAAACAGCTGCCATAACGTTGGAAGCCCACAATTCCCTAGAATGTCAATTTATGCTGTAGTATTAACATTTCCCTGGAACTAAGGGCCTAGCCCAAACTATGACAAACAGCCCCAGACCATTATTCCTCCTCCACCAAACATGACAGTTGGCACTATGCATTCGGGCAGGTAGTGTTCTCCTGACATTCACCAAACCCAGATTCGTCTGTCAAACTGGCAGACAGTGAAGCGTGATTCATCACTCCAGAGAGCGCGCTTCCACTGCTCCAGAGTCCAATGGCGGTGTGCTTTACACCACTCCAGCCAAAGCTTGGCGTTACACAGGATGATCTTAGGCTTGAGTATGGCTGCTCGGCCATGGAAACCCATTTCATGGAGCTCCAGACGGACGGTTCCGCTTCCCAATAACGGCACCGACAGTTGACCAGGACAGAAATCTGACAAACCGCCTTGTTGGAAAGGTGGCATCCAATGACAGCGCCACGCTGAAAGTCACTGAGCTCCACAGTGCAACCCATTCTACTGCCAATGTTTGTCTATGGGGATGCCTGGCTGTATGCTTGATTTAATCCACGGGTTAGTAATGGGTGTGGTTGAAGTAGCCGAAACCCACTAATTGGTAGGGTTGTCCTCATACTTTCGGCCATGTAGTGTATATTTTAGATAAATATGTTACAATGAATAAACTGGGGTACAATGTATAAAATAATGTATAAAATCTGTATGAAGCTTGCTTTCAAAGACTCTGAATAAGCCATGTTCAAGGGGCACAAGATTCTCACTGGTACAACATTTCTGAATTTTAAAGGCAGCATAGTTTAAAAAATAAATAATTTTTTTTATAATAATATTATATATATATATATATATATATATATATATATAAAACTTTTAAACTTTTTGGAACATTCCAGAACCCATTCCCCTTTTTATTATAATACTGGCTGGATAACCACAGCTCTGTCACAGGCTGAGCTTCAGGGGATGACATTCTCTGCAGGAACGACCCACACGGCAGCTGGAGGCCTTAGCACTGACTGGCACTGTGTCACCTGCTCACCTCAGTAACCTGCCTTAGCACTGTGTCACCTGGTTACCACAGTAACCTGCCTTAGCACTGTGTCACCTGCTCACCTCAGTAACTTGCCTTAGCACTGTGTCACCTGGTTACCACAGTAACCTGCCTTAGCACCGTGTCACCTGGTTACCTCAGTAACCTGCCTTAGCACTGTATCACCTGCTCACCTCTGTAACCTGCCTTAGCACTGTGTCACCTGGTTACCATAGTAACCTGCCATAGCACTGTGTCACCTGGTTACCACAGTAACCTGCCGTAGCACTGACCAGCACTTCGGCAGCCAGCATCTCTTTTCCTTACATCCACTCTTCCCCAGCTACATCAAAACATAAACCTCACTCATAATAACGCTACATATTTTCATAGCAGTGATATTTCTAACATACTCATCTGTGAAAAATGGGACTGCAATGTCACTCACACTAGCTTAATGGGTGTGGCCATAGCGAATGCTAAGATTTACGTAAAGCACTAACAGTACTAACATTATCTTCGTAATTGTTTTTTTTTTTTTTTTTTTTTTTTTTTTTTAAGGAGGCGATGTACACAAGCCAGTATAGACAAGCTTAATCCCCGACGGCCACTGTAGGCCCGTGCACACACCCTTCATACCGCATGCTGTTTAGGGATCGGTCCGCGTGCCATCACACCATCGTGAAAGTGTGTGGGAGTCAATAACACAGGTATCAGAAGTGCACAATGACAATCAGACCCTGTCTACTTGGACAGATACGTGGAGGAGCTCCTGCAGATCTGCATGGCCGGCGTTAAACACGAGGGGACGTGAATCGAACTCTAGTGGTTCTGACAGGATCAGACCAGAGCAGAACAAACATACTTCAGCAGGAGGGTTTGCAGTGCCCAGGTAAAACAAGCCGGCAAGCTGCACAGTGTGTGTGATTGTGCGGGAAAAGATCAGAGTTCATGAGTCACTTTTTTAATCTAGTCAGAGCCGTAGAAATAAATGGAACTAGCTTCACGGGTACAAAAACCATCGGTGACCAAGCAGCAGCTGTGAGTAAATGGAGACCGAGGGGACAGATGTGTACACGAACAAAGGCGACAGACGCCGCTTAACAGAATGAAGCTAGCCGGTCAAGTGAGGAAGTGGTGAGCCACACAGATAAAAGTCAAATATCTCGAAATATGCAATACACCGCAATCAACACCCATGCAGCCCACCCCAAGGAGCCTTCTCGCTCGTGCAATTGGTACGTAGCCACACAATCGTCCATGGATGGAGGCGTGTAACAGCGTATAAACACGTATCCTCCTGGGACAGATCAGCTGCGCTCAGTCCTAAAAATCTGGAAGGATCGTTCGTGCTGACCACTAGTGCTGAAAATGGAGAGCGAGTTTGGTACTCGCAAAAGCAAACACTAACTGCTGGTTTTACATTATGTTTAAGCGTCGTGTCAGACACAGCGAGCATGCATATGCATATGCATATGCATATATATATATATATATATATATATCCCATCAAAGCATCAAAGTCAGCACTACGGCTACAGTTTCATGAATTGTCAATTTTCTGTGACACAGCAGCGTTGGCCATTTTCCCCTCGTACAATCGTAGCTACAATATGCCGGTTGTAGATTAAAAATGAATGCGGTATTAGTGATCTCGACTAGCAAGCACTAAATCTGAAACTGTCGTTTAATTTGTCGTGTTTATCCTAGATTGTACGTATGAATAGCAAAATGCTGATATTAAATGACATAAGCTGTTAAATGCCTGTTATTCTTAGGCTACGACGACATAATACCGCACGGTAGCCATGCTAGCCAGTTAGCCTGCTGAAAAGATAACTTGCGCTGAAGAGAAGCGAAAGGCCGTTTCATAAACCTGCTGAGACGGAAAGCGAATAAACAGAATCACCAAACCAGGCAAGGCAGATGGGCCGTGGGGCAGTAGCTTCAAACAACACCCATAGATTTCAGACCGCCTGTCTGCACAAAATATCCAACACACGCCCGCTAACCTCTCAGCTCACTTGCTAGCAAACATGCTAAGCTAGCTACGAACAGCTTCAACATGGAAATTATTAATTCTCGATTTTTAAAAAACACCAGTATGAGTTTGGCCTTAATTCAAGGCCACTGTCAACTGTAAAAGCCAAATGCTGTAACGTTATTTAGTTATCAAAGTGCTTTTATGGTTAGTTCGTGTCCGTAGTTGCTTCTGTGTGGCGGCGCTAGCCCAGCCGCTAGCTTGTTAATCGCAGCTCGGCCTGGGTCGGTGTGACTATGGGAACCGTGGTGCGACTCTTTCAGATGTGGAATTCGGGATTTAGCGCAACTGCCAGCCGTCTAGGACTCTACTCACAGCCGGCGCCAATCTGGGGAATCTGGTTTTACAGCGCGGCCTGGAGGCCTCTCCCTAGGCCGCGCCCGCCCCGCATGGTGACGGGGCTATTGGCTTACTAGCCCGCCTGGTTAACGGTATAGTAATGTCTGGCGAGGGTGGAGGGTTTTCCGGAATACACGCTCCTCATGCCCAGCGCATCCAACCCCCCCATCCCCCAGGCTTGTCACAAAGGCCGGGGCACATCTGCCCGTTACCCGCTTCTCATAGCTCCTCAAGACGCTAGACGACGAGTAACAACGACGATCATCCGACCTGCACTTACCTCGACATCGCGCCCCTTGTTTTTAAAGCTCTTGATGCGATGGTTCTCCAAGCCGGCGCTTTCTGCCATGGCTGTGTACTCGGTAAGGGTTATCCGGCGCTCGGAGCTCAGTGAAAGAGAAGAGACGGTCCGCGGCTGAGCCGAGAGGGGGCGGCCAGACGCAGCGCGGCGCGGGGAGGAGGAGCCACGTTCAGGGGGGCCCTCACTACCTAACACTGATATAAAGAGACAATGCAGCTAAAATGCCTCATGTAATAGGAAAATAAAGTGGTTTATTCAGTTTTTTTTGTACGAATACATCGGTGTGCCCAACACCCAGTCCGCTGATTATTCTAAAGAGCACTACTTAGAGAAAACTTGCTTATTTGAGTTTGTAGTTACTGCCTGTTTGGACTTGAGTAAAGTTGCGTCATTCTACGTTTTACGCTCACGGACTGCGCAGGTTCAAGATGTACCGGCTTTTCAAGGGAAGATCGTCCCTCGGGGTGTCATGTTGCATACATTCTGCGTAGATTTGGACATTGTTTTTGCAGAATAAGCATTGCTCACCCCACAATCTGAGCCAACCGTAGCTGTCAGAGCGTCTGCGAATATGCGCATCGTTTTTCGTAACACTACGCCCAGACGACAATCAGTTTCTTTTTAAGGGCAGAATAAAGTTTAACTAACATAACATATGGAAACGAAGACTTTCCCGTTTTAACCGAGTGTGAATTCATAAAATTTCCTGCTGAAAGAGAAGGCACTCTTCCTTTCATTTGTACTCAGAAAACACAATACTGCAGTGTCAAGGAATACAAAGTTCGATTTGTTCAGATTTGTTGTGTTCTTGCACTTATGCGCTTAAATTAAGTCACCCATTGGCTATAGAGTCTGACCACCTTGTTTTCAAGGCCTAAATTAGTTGCTTACTGAAAGCATATCCAAAAAACCAGAAGAGACTGTCTGCAGCCCTCCAGAACTGGACTTTGAGACCGTGCACTTGTCTTGAATTTACCCCAGAGAACAGCATAACAGTGACACATCTGTGCTGGTTGCATGCTGGGAAATGTAGGAATGGAATAAAAGGTGACAGGAGCAATGAAAGCGGTTTATGCACTACAATAATTGAAACGTGCATGTAACACTCTTTGCTACGCTGAGAGGACTTAAAATGCCTGACAGCACTGTATGCATAGTCTGAACTTTCCCATCTGGCATGTTCCTTGGCAGGCACAGATACAGGTTAGTCAAATACTCTGCAGATAAGCAACTTTAAATGCTATGCTAAGACTAATTTAAACTGTTACCATTTCTGTAAGTTTCTGTAAGAATTGTTCTAAAACTTTCTATTTTTTTATTTCATTTTTTCCCATTCACAATCATAAAAATATAACGTTAAGAAATTAAACTGATTATTACATACAAGTGCATCCCCGTGAAAACCAGACCATATTTTCTCACCCCAAAAATTTATATCATCAGTATTTGGTGGACACTTGGAAAATTAGATTAGAGGGAAAAATGAGCATTAAAAGGGAAAAACATTTGTTTAGCACCATAAACCATGCATTTTAATATACGTGCCAACACACTGAAAGATAAATAACAGTGCAAGAGTTAGCTAGATCGTAGCGATCTTATTATTTATTTGTTAGTGTACAATCGATCAGACTGCATGGTCTAAGTCGGAGTTAACCCTGTACCTAGAGATCTACTGTCCCATAGGTTTTCACTCCAACCCTAACAAAGAACACCTCATTCAGTACCCCATTGATCTGCTAATTAATAGAGTCAGGTGTGCCAAATTAGGGTTGAAACGAAAATCTCCGAGGAGTAATCTCCAGGAACAGGGTTGGGCAGCCCTGGGGGGGGGGTATTTCATCGAGCAGGATGGCCAAGTTAGCTGGATAATTGTGCTGAGTAAAACCCGGAACAGCTCTTTTTACTTCGGTCCATGTTCCAGATTTGGGAGGGCTCCGGGTTTTATTCAGTGCAGTTCTCCATCCAAATCAGCACTCCGTCTTCCTGAAACAGGGCCCCGAACTAACTAAATCCAATCGCTTATTTTATCCGTCCTCGTCTCCTCGGTCCTCGCCAGACATGGAAATCAATGGTCGGACAACCTTTAAGAACATTACAATTTGTTAAATGGTCCTTGGAGGAGGGATGGACGAGGAGGCTCCTGGAGGATGCTTCAGAGAAGATACACAAGTGCAGCTTTTGTGGAAGTCTTTTTTTCCTTAACGCACGACGCATAAATGATCCATCTGGGGATCCACCTCTCCACATCTGCCATGTCTGTGATTGACATCACTTCAAACCGACACTCGACTGAGCAAGGACGTCCCACTTGCCTAATTCACGTTGCCCGGATTCCTCCGTCCTTGTATCTCATCCATGCATCTCTTCCTCGCGTCCTCCGTTGGGTGGAGCTAAGGAGCGAGGAGAGGACGTGAGGAGATGCAAGGAGCAAAAAGAAGCGACAGGAATAAACCCATGGTCATCACCAGGTTCATGATGTGATCCTTTGAGATGCTCTGCCAAGCTTTTACTCGCTGCCTCTTTTAGTTGCCACGTGTTTGCTGGGGTATCAGACTTGTTTCCTTTTGAGCAATGTTCTGTGGGGTCCAAATCTGGTGACTGACTGGGCCACTTCAAACACTTTAACCTTTTTCTTCCCGATAGGATCCCCTGGTTAAGTCTTCTGTATGCTCTGGGTCGCTGTTTTACTGGATAATAAACTTCTGTCCAATGAGTTTGATGCCATTTCTCAGAATATTGGTGGAAAATATGTGTTTCTGTACTCTGTCAGCTGCCGTTCTGTTGCTGCCGTAACTGGTTACATCATCGGTAAAGACCACTTGAAATGGAGCCAGATGCAGCCATACAGGCCCAGGCCATCGCACTGCCCCCACCATGTTTGACAGACGTAGTAGCATGCTGAGGGCCAGATCAGTCCCTCTCTGTCTCCACACTTTCAGGTTTCCATCACTCTGGGAGTGGTTTATCTTCGTATCCTCAGTCCCTAAGACTTGTTTCCTAATCTCAACGGTCCCATCTTTGAATTTTCACATGAAACAAATGCAGACATAGGGAATTTTGCCTAATAGTCATCATTTGATTTGAAAACACAAATTTGATTAGTACAGAGGAAAAAAAACAACCAATTTAATACAGCGATCTCTATACTTCTGTATTTAACTGTATGTAAACAGTTTGCATCATCTCCCAAAAGGATGGAGTTGAAATATCTGACACAAACAGAAACTCATACTGTGAGAGCTACTGGTATCGCAAAAGATGGAGCCCAATTCTTTTCTTTTTTGGTTCTGCATTCTGATTGGTTCCTTCTGTTCTGCTGTTTTTCCCCCTCAATGATGGGAGTGTCAGTGTTACTGCAAAAAGAGCCAGCAGCCATATCACCACCACACAGACCTTTTCTCCTGTACGACGGCTTCAGCTGGGCAAGGGCAGAACTCAGCGCTGGGACGGCAGACCTGGGAAAACGAGTCATTTTCATGGGCCAGAAGGGGGCAGACTTCTCCTCTTTCAACCAAACAGGAACGCCAATAGGAGACCAACAGTCTTTGGAAAGATGAGGAGTTTCACTGAGGCGCTGGCTCACTGTAGTCATTGAAAATGCTTATAAGAAGCATGATGATCCCCAGTGTCCTTGTCAAATTCAGAACTAGACTCTTAATCTGTTCAAAATTTTCATAAAAGCTAGCAAACATTTTCCATGTATACGAAAGTCAGTCGTGAGTTAACATTTGCTCCTGGTCAACACAAAATCCAGAGACAAGTAATTTTATTTTAGTGCAGAAACAAAAAACAATCAAGAATAGCTTTCCCCCCAATATTCAACATTCCATCTGTACAAACAAAACACTGGCAACTGCAATACTTAATTCTGGTCTGAGGTTAAATAACATGTCATAAGATAGAGGACATTTGTTCAATAAACTCGTTCAAATTCTTATAGGTCCCTGAATTCATAAAATCAAACAGTGAACAGCGAATTTGCAAACATTTGACCGTTACTGCTAGGCTGTATTTTTGCAAACATACAAATATAGTCATTAAGTAGCGTTTTGGTTTCAAAATTATGCCACAAAGAAAGTCAGCTCAATCAAAAATGAATTTATACATGATATAACGTATACTATAAATATATAATTACATTTAATAAACTGCCTACAATTTTTATATTAAATACCCAAGGACAGTGCATCACATGGCAGAATTTAGCATTTCCAAAATGCACTTTAGCCAAATAGTGTTTTAAGACTAGTGTACACCCACATCTGTTTGGGTGGGGGGGAAATGACTCAGAAGTTTTACAATGCATTCAAGCTGCATCTGCAGCATATATTATGTGTTTTCAGGAGAAAGTAAAAAAAAAAACGGGGGGGGAAACTGGCCTTCAGTGCAAGATCAATAAAAGGGACGATTCCCGTTCCTAGACACACACAAAGTGATGTCACCGTAGCCTTAAAGAAGCTTCTGAGTGTTTTACACACCAGCTGCAGCTCTCACTACCTTTTTTTCCCCAAAATAAAGCGATGGGGGGAAAAAAAAAGAAAAAAAGAAGAGGTGCAGAGGGAGGTGGGTAACGGCGAAAGCAATACCGGTTTTTTTGCTCTCCAGCTGGAAACGGACACGCGCACTCACGGAAAAGAACACTCGGACTAGAACCAGACGAGCTGGCGGGGGCCACAACACTGCAGGGTCCGGGTGAGCGGGAATAGCGGGGTGCTGAAGGGGGGGGGCGAGGGGGGGCTCAGCACTCCCTGGGCAGCAGGGAGAGCCGCTCAGAAGATTTGCTGCTCAAACAGGATCTTCTCGAAGCCCGCCGGCGGGGTGTGGTAGAAGTCAGAGAACTGGCAGTCCAGTATGGCGCTGTCGTCCACTGGAAAAGACGGGACAGGAGAGGTTAACTCGCCACAACGTCCTGCGGGTACCCTTCTATTCATAAATTTAATTTAAAGGAGTACCATGGTGGTTGAACGTGACACTTCCCAGTTGTCTTCAGGCAACAACAAAACAAATGTGCATAATTTTTTTATTCTTCAGTCATTTCAATGTACTTTAAAATTTTTAAGCCTAAATTTCCCACTATAAAAATTCACCCGAACCGTCTGGGCGTGGTAATGAGAACTGTCAGTTAGCTATGATTGACAGACCGTTCCCCGTTACCATAGCTACCCCCATGATACGCTCTCTTTGGGAGACTGAATTTTCACAAGCTAGCTAGCTTAGTAGTATATCAAGTATCGATAGATAGCTAAGGTAAGGACGTTGACTTGTATCCAGTTACAATTTTTGCTATCTAGCTAGCCAAGTTAAGATAAAAGCACAACTATAACGTCCTCATAAAAGCGAACTAGCAAGCTAACGTTATCGATAACATTGCCTTATGAAAGCAAACCTCCTAGCTAGCTAACGTTAGCTAGCTAGCTAAATGAATATAACCAGAAATAATCTAAAGGAACTCTAATTTAAGTGAACCTAACGTTATTCAAATATTTGCATTGTCTGAACAGCAGGACGGTGTGTCCTGTCAGATTTCTTTACGGGGCGTGGAAATAGGAGTGGTTACTGTATTCGTGACGTAGAAAAATGACAACTTTCTCAACCGGTTGAAAATGGGACGATGAATTTAAAACGCATATTTCTCCAAAAATACAGAACGGACATATTTAATACTTTGCTCATTGTGTTTCTTCAATGCCTCTTGTGCAAATAGCACATAAAACAGAGAAAGTGTGAAAATCACCATGGTACTCCTTTAAAAATTATTTTCTGAGAACTGACAAAACAGAAAGAGAACTACACTCAACCATGCTGGGCATAAACATGTAATGCTCAGTAAAGACTCTTGGCTATAAGCACATAGTGCTCAGTAAAGACTGCTGGCTATAAGCATGTAATGCTCAGTAAAGACTGCAGGGAGTAAGCATGTAGTGCTCAGTAAAGACTGCTGGCTATAAGCAGGTAGTGCTCAGTAAAGACTGCAGGGAGTAAGCATGTAGTGCTCAGTAAAGACTGCTGGCTATAAGAATGTAGTGCTCAGTAAAGACTGCTGGCTATAAGCAGGTAGTGCTCAGTAAAGACTGCGGGGAGTAAGCATGTAGTGCTCAGTAAAGACTGTTGGCTATAAGCATGTAGTGCTCAGTAAAGAATGGTGTATCAAAAGCATCCTTACCCAGCCCCATTCAAACCCAGCCTCAGACGTGGCAGTAACACAAATGACTGAACATAAAAACTATTAAAGTGTCCCCCCTGGTCTCCCAATAAAACTGGATTAACACAGTAATGTGCACCATATAAACAGAGCTGCTGTCACTGGGCAAGTCTGGCAAACCCATGAGAGCTTGTTACAAAAATGTTTTAAAATGTACCCCACCCCACTCCCCACGCAGTGGAGGGCAGTTAATCTGACCCCCTCGCCCCCTAGTGGCTGTAATCTGCTACTGTCAAAGGAATCTGTTTACGCTGGAGTGGCAACATCTTCAGGTCGACAAACAGCAACAGGAAGATCAGAATCTTTTCCATTCTCACCATATACCACGGGGAGAACAGTTCCCCGGATTCCTGAGGCGGGGCAGAGCATGTTCTTCCCGTTTAAATACAAGTTCATCTCCACGTGGTCGTATGTGATGCCCTGAAAACATAAATTAAAGGGAAAAGAAAAAAAAAAAAGAGATGAATCAAGGGCAAATTAAAACACTCAGCAGTACATGGGTGAACAGAAATAATTTTATATTAGAGGCATCACATAGCAAGGGCTCTTCAAAGCAGTGAGTGCAAAGTATTCTTCAGTCTGATTCTGAGACCCGATAACGTGCGAGAGCCCATCCAGATAATTTCTCTGCATTCTTCTCCTGACACGCATGAAGCGTTTTCCTCCGACTCGTGTCACTGCGAGCCTGACGCGCCAGCAGCGGAGCGATAAGCCGCCTCTCGCGTCACGTGCTTCTGAGAGCGCACGCAAGCCTGCGCTCGCCAGAGCTTTCCAGCGCTTTCCTGCGCTCGCCTGCGCTTTCCTGCGTCTTCCTGCGCTCGCCTGCGTTTTCCTGTGCTCGCCTGAGCTTTCCTGTGCTCGCCTGAACTTTCCCGCGCTCGCCTGTGCTTTCCTGTGCTCGCCTGCGCTTTCCTGTGCTCGCCTGAACTGTCCTGCGCTTCCCTGTGCTTGCCTGTGCTCGCCTGCGCTTTCCTGAGCTTGCTTGTGCTCACCTGAACTTTCCTGTGCTTGCCTGTGCTCGCCTGAACTTTCCTGTGCATGTCTGCGCTTTCCTAAAGCAACAACTAAAGGGCGCAGAGAGCACCGTGGCGGCGTGAGCGCGGCTCTGGGCCAACAGCGGGAAAAAAGTGGGAAACAATGCGACTCAGCTGACAGCTTGTCAAATACTCTGACAATCTTCATGGCAATAAAGTTTTTTAAAAAATGTTTGTTTTTTTTGTGTTTTTTAAAAATCCAGCACGACAGCCCAGCCCATTCCCCCTGCCTGAGCCAATCAGAAGCGCCGCCAGCCCCAGCCCCTCACCACTATATCGCCCTCCTGTGGCAGGCTGTTGGCGGGCAGGCGGTTCTTCTCCTCGTTGTTGTGGTACACAGACCCGTCGTGCCTCAGCACCAGGCTGTGCATGTCCCGGCCCATGGGGATCTGGTTCAGGTTTGCCTTCTGAGTGGCCACGCCCACACCCCACACACCTGGGACAGAAGCAAAACACACACACACACGCGCGCACGTGAGACAGGAAAACACGCGCGTGAGACAGGAAAACACGCGCACGCGCTTGCACGTGTGCACACACACACACACACACGAGACAGATGCAAAACACACATACACACACGTGAGACAGGCATATAAACACACACAGGTGAAACAGGCAAGCGCACACACACATAAGACAAGAAAACACACACGTGAGACAGGCAAACACGCACACGTAAGACAGGCGAACATATACACACACACACACACGCACACACACGTGAGGTAGACAAGTACACACACACACACACGCGCGCGCACGCATGCGAGACAGGCAAGCACACAGACTCTAATAGTTTGTAACTTCACCTGACCTTGTGTCTCTCACTGACTACAAGCCATAAATATTTAACTGACTATCTGTTACAGACACTCAACTGGTGTCTGTAGAGCAGTGTTTGGGGAGGATGGAGCCCGGCTGTACAGCAGAGCTGGGGGAACAGAGTCCAGCTGTACAGCAGCGCTGGGGGAACTGAGCCCGGCTGTACAGCAGCGCTGGGGGAACAGAGTCCAGCTGTACAGCAGCGCTGGGGGAACAGAGTCCAGCTGTACAGCAGCGCTGGGGGAACAGAGTCCGGCTGTACAGCAGCGCTGGGGGAACAGAGTCCAGCTGTACAGCAGCACTGGGGGAACAGAGTCCAGCTGTACAGCAGCGCTGGGGGGAACAGAGCCCGGCTGTACAGCAGCGCTGGGGGAACGGAGTCCAGCTGTACACACTTCCTGGGTACAACATTCAGCAATTAATGCTAAGTTCTGTTTAAGGTTTCAATGTTGTGTTTTTGCCTACCACATGTACATGCAAGTACCATCTGTCATCCTGAGGGCTGTACCCACCTGTGGACTGGATCTTAAATTCGAAGTAGCTCTTATTCTGATGGAGAGGCGCGTTGGCCAGACAGCCGCCAGTGCCACAGATTCTTCTCCCGCTTTTAACGATCACGACATCTGTGCCTGCAGAACGTAAAATCATCCAGTGAATTTCACCTCTCGTTTCAAAAAAAGAAAAGCAATACATTTTGAAATTTGCCAGAAGTAATATGGTACGGCAATGTCCCAGCAATATAGTAACATACAGACATTCCTACAACCCTTTAATGAACCACCAGTAAGCCTAATATTACAACTTTTTCAGTAACAATAAGTAGAACAGGACTGCACAATCCTGTTCCTGGGGAGCTAACATCCTGTAGGTTTTTTTCATTACAAACCTAACAAGACACACCAACATTCAACAGCCATTCAAGCTGCTAATCAGTTGAATCAGGTGAGCCAAATTTAGAACTGAAACGAAAACATATAGATCTTCAGGAACAGGACTGGTAAAAGAAAAATAACTTAAAGACAATGTTAGTAGCATTCGAATCATTAATAATTTAATAAAAATAATAGCCTTTGGGCGCAAAGATATCTGGTGACGACGAGCTCGGTAAGATAAGCTCAGTAAGATGAGCTCAATAAGTTTGACGTACAGTAGGCCAAGTAACTAAATTAACGCTACTTCTGAATCAATTCCTAATAAGCAAGTACGCATTTGAAATATTTATTATTTTAGACACCCAATGACGTCAGTCTACGTTTGAAATCTATTAACTAGCTATTATCAATTTAACTTTATTTAGTAGGCTACTCTTGAATACACTGAGGGATCAAAGCCCTCTTTTCACCCTAAGATTGCGGAGTTGACAAAACAGACACTATTTACAAAATACAAAATTAAAACAATCAGCAGATAACTGATGCGAATAAAATATAAGTTTACTACTAATAGCCGTATAAATGAACACGATCCAACGCTGATCTCTGCTCACATAGATAGGGAAAAATGTTTTTATACAAAATGCAGTGATGGATAGGTTATCATACGAGTCACCGGTTATAAATCTTAGTAACGAATGATAGTCAGCATTTAATGGGCTAAGTGTAACATAAATTCTACAATTGTCCTATCTGTAAAGGTAAATCACACCAGCTGTAAATTCCCAGACTAATATTCCCGTTCTGAACGCAGACTTCCCCTAGCTACTTGCTAAGGTTAGCTACCTACAGCCAGGTGACCAAGAGAACAGTAAAAAACGTTTACCTCAGTAAATGTACGTTACATATGCATATGCCACTGGCTCTTACCCATATGATGCGTGTCTAACTGGACTGCAGGCATTTCTTTAAGAGGAACATGCCCAGAACCACCGTCTCCGCAACACCCCAAACAACAGGAAAATAGAGCAGCCATTTTCGCCCTGACAGCGCAGCGCTCAGACTAACGGGAAACGGAAATGAAACATGCGCATGCCAAAGAGCGCGTGTTGCGCGCTGCTCCGGAAAAAGCGCGAGCGACCCCTGTTGGGTACTCTACCCCACTCCTTTCCAAATTGTCCAATCACTAGTGCGATAGCGGTTTCTCCATTCAAATGGCATGGAAACAAGGGGAAGAATATCAAGGTCAAAATATTTATTGTGGGTGACTTTATAAATAATATTAATTATTCTCCAAAGCCAGAACATTCACATTTTTCTTTACATTGCAACGGATTTTCATGCAAGCTAATATAGCAAGTTATAATTCAGTAGCTACTTTAAATAGCCTAGACACAACACTTGAATAAAGTTAGCTATCAACTAGCCTGATGGAGAGCGATACGCACTGTCGTTCTTACACCATATTACAAAGAGCGTGGCTTAATTTTTGAATCCGAATACTGACGACACATGAGATATGGCATCCTCGCTTACAATAATTAATGTTTACTGGTCAGGTAACGTTCGTCCATGACAGTAAAGAACGCGGTTGAAAAGGCATTACATACCGCCTAATGTCAGTAGCCTATTAACGTCAGAGTGACTCGCCGCCACTGATTGGCCAATACAAGTTCTGTATATTTTTGTCCTAAACGATGAGTAATTCGAACAGGCGAATGCAAGCCACGGGAAATATAGAGAAAGTACCGCAAAATAAATAAATAAAATGAAAGAAATAATGCGGAAATTTGTGACCAGTGGCCAAGACAAATTACTTAAAGCCACGAACTACTGTTTTTTATTTTTATTTTTTTTTAAATATCAGGTTGTAATTGAACATTTTGTATCGCATATCTATTGCTTAGGTTCGTCGGTACAATATAAGTTATATATAGGCTATATGCGTGTACTTCTATATACTATATCTCAATGGACGTCAACAAGGACGTATTAAGTCGAAAGAGAAAATAGTAGCCTACTGATTAAAATCGGTGACGAAGAATTTGATGGTGGACTGTACTTTCACATTGTGATGTTTTGCATAGCAACAACCCCCCCTCCTCTCGCGACGTGGTAGGGATCTTCTATGTTTGTTATTATCTGAAGAAAAACGAAAATGGTATCAAGTGCTAAATTGCCTCTGATTGTCAGACACATTCAATGTGCATTATTGGGCTAATTTTCTCCGCTTGGGGATCACGTGAAATATTCGACAGACGTGGGTAAATATGTACCATAGGCTAGTAACCGTAATTTCTCTATTCCCAGAATTCTGTTTTTCCAGTGCTGAATCAGTTAATTTCCCCGCCCCCCCTTCATGAAGGGCGAAGTCTGCACAGCAACAAGCGCCATGATTGCGTTTCACTGTGCGTCTCAGAGACTTGGTGAGTGCGTTTCTGGTCCAATTGCACGTTGCTTTATGCGTGCAGAATCTGTCATAATCATTCCCAATACATCGCGAGTAGTTTCAGCAGCTATAAAACAGCTTAATAACGGCAAA
Organism: Anguilla rostrata; assembly: GCF_018555375.3. Taxonomy (NCBI): domain Eukaryota; kingdom Metazoa; phylum Chordata; class Actinopteri; order Anguilliformes; family Anguillidae; genus Anguilla; species Anguilla rostrata. The sequence goes on along the minus strand of NC_057947.1, from coordinate 32,594,914 downwards.
TCATTTCTTGAAGTGTTTAAAAGCGTGCAGTTTCCGCGAAAATGCAGCATACCGGATATTGCGGAACACGTAAAATACTCCCGCGTGCGATTAAAACAAGCGATACTTTAGTGCGTAATAACTTTAATATTAGGTGTCACAGTTTACTTTAGGCCGTGACAAATCTGTTATGTCGCGATTCTCTCTATAATTAATAGCACGGATAATCGCTTTACCGGAAATAATAGCCTAGTTGTACCACTTTGAAAAGTAGGTCGATGAAGGAAAACTGGTTTTTAGATTGTATTGGTTGCAAGCCAATATCTGAGATTTTTGGTCGATGTGGTGATGTTTGCAGATTTATCGCTATTTCTACGAAGTAGGCTACATTTGGCGTCCTCCGCTCAATTTTCTGACAATTGACGGTCTTGCTGGCTGAAACAATATGTAAAGATGCACCCGATTTCTTGGGAAGCAGTGAACATAATTGAGGATTTTATTGCGCGCGTTGGAAGCAGTCCAGCTCATTGGCACGTAGAGCGGTATAAATCACTAATACTTCCTTTATTGATAGCCTACTTGCGGTAGCTGAAGTGTTGTCTTTTGTCGGGTTTTCAGAATACCATGGAGCTCCTGGAAGAAGACCTCACCTGTCCGATTTGCTGCTGTCTTTTCGAAGACCCGCGAGTCCTCCCCTGCTCGCACAGCTTTTGTAAGAAATGTTTGGAGGGCATTCTGGATGGAAACCGAGGTCCCACGTGGAGACCGCCGTTCAAGTGTCCGACTTGTCGGAAGGAAACCCTGCACAATGGCATCCACAGCCTTCAAGTCAACTACTCCTTACGTGGGATCGTGGAGAAGTACAATAAAATAAGGATGTCCCCGAAGATGTCGCTCTGTCGACAGCACAGCTGCCAGCCGCTCAATATATTCTGTGCCACGGACTTGAAACTGATATGTGGGTTTTGCGCTACAACGGGGGATCACAAAGGGCACAAATTTTGCGCATTGGAAGAGGCTTACCAACAAGAGAAAACCGCCTTCGAAGAACTATTCAAACGCTTCGAAAACTGGCGAAGCGCTGATGTGCTGACCTGTTTGGAGTCTTTAGAAGCCAGCAAGAAGAAATCGTTACAGCTGGTTACCAAAGACGCCGAAAAGGTAACCGAGTATTTCGATAAGTTGATATGCACACTAGATCATAAGAAAAACGAGATACTTTCAGATTTTGAAACGCTGAAGTTGGCTGTGATGCAGTCGTACGACCCAGAGATAAACAAACTGAGAGCGGTCCTGGATGAACAGAGGCGAGCCCTCAGCATCGCCGAATCGTTCAAAGATGTATCCGATCCGCTCTGTTTTCTCCAGCAAATGCAGGAATTTAGGGAAAAGCTGAGGGTGATTCGGGAAACTACACTGCCCTCTCGAAGCGACATGGATGTCGGATCCCTGATGAAAAACTTTGACGTAAAGAGCTGGGACTCTGTGATGCTCAGAGATGTGGACAAGCTCGCGGCTCCGCACGAGGACGGCGCCTACGGCTCCGCCAGTGTAAGGTTTTCCAAAGCGTTGTGGGGACTCTTCGTTTTAGTTTGTCTCGCACTGTCTGCGCTGTTGTTTGTGGAGCCGGCCGACCTCTCTCTAATTTCTGCCCGTGTCTCCGCAGTCGGTCACTCCTACTTACCGGCGACGGTAGAGGTGGCCAACTACGCTGCATTTTGCTGGAGCGAGGTGGCTAGGGTGTGTCTGTCTCTCTATGAGGTATGCCAGAAGTGTGTCTTCGGTCTGCTTAATGCAACTGCAAACTTAATTTGCTGTTGCAAGCTGCTTTAGGTTTGTTTGTCAGTCCAGTAGCTCGCTCTGTCATATGTATGCTTGTGCGTTTCCTATTCCCCTTTAAAGATATGGATCGCAAAGTTGTCACTACAAATAGTTTTTTGCTCTTACTTTCCCAGGCAAAGTGTTCTTATTTCCTATTTCTGTTAACGAAAGTAATTAAGGAGGTTTGCGACTCTTATGAGTGGGTGAAGAATCATCTGTAAATCCCTCGAATTGCTTCTTGACAACACCTCGGTGCTCTTCAAGATTATAGGTATGCGGTATATTAAATGTATATGTAGTGATACGCCATATACGTTAATCCATGTTGTACTGACATCGGGTTTTCCCTGCGGCAGTAACTTTTCTAATTTGCATAATAAAATTGTTGCATCTGTGTTTTTATCTTTAGCTAGTTATTCTATTTTTTCATTCTTTTTTTGGGGGGGGGGTCTTTTTTTTTTTTTTTTTTGCTGATACATGTTCCATTTTCCCTGGTTTGCGTCAGCTGTGACGTTGAGACACGATTCTGTGTGCTGGCGTAGGATGATGAGCTATCGCACCATAATTAAAAAAGCAGTTCCCACTCGGGTTCGTCCCATGTAATGCTGCAATGTAGGCTATGCCAGCAAACAGATTGAATGAATGAACAAATGGGAAGCTGGGTGATGCAACTTACACAATACCAGTTCAAGGTTAAAGGTTGCATAACGGACGAAGATTGGTGCCGTATAGGACGTAGACTGCAGAATTGTTCAGATAAGACGACCTATTAAAAAAACGTTTAAAAAAGTTCTCATTTTCAAATTTAGATTGATATCTTGCCCCCCACCCAACTTCAACAACCAATAAAAACCGTTCCTGTTCATCCAGAATCATATACAATATCCTATCAGACGTAAAAATACTGGTTCAGGATATTTTGTTTCAAATTGCATTAGTGTCAAATCTTCGCGATCGTTATAACATTAAAGGATGATAGGTACGTACAAACAGACACTGTCGCACGTAGGCTATGTTTTCACATTTGACACACATTCTCAATGGTTAAATTACAAAGGGGTCGTGCTGAAAATGCTTAATTGTTTATTGCATAGTTTTTCTTTGAAGAAAGAAAAATTCAAGTTTCAGTTTAGTCAGACCTCAGGTAAACATCATATCGTGTATTTCCACTTTATTTCATATCCTGGAAAGGTTTCTGATAAAGTTGCTTAAAACATTTAACGCATTCAAATTAAAAGCCTAGTTCAGTGTTTACTGCTCTAACTAAAATCGTGGTATAAATTACAAAAATATTAGGCTAGAGATGCTGTACCCAACACGACAGCAACGAACGCACTTTAAATACCCATCACAGTCCAGAGAAAGTATATATAGCCTTCTGTTGCCAGGCAAATCACTAATGAAAGTGAACCTGGTGGATTTGTTCACAATCCGGTGTGTATAGAGCATTTCAAATGCAAGAAAAATGCTGCTCATTTTACGCCACACACCGCTCAGAAATCACACACGTTGCCTTACATGTGAACGCCAAACTTAGGCTGCACTTTTTTTTTCCTGATATTGACTAGAAAGTTAATACAATTTAACAGCCAGCCAGTTTCACAGTTCAGACAAAGGTGCTACTTTTATAACTTCTAAAATTTTGATTTAAATAGAAAGGATTCTTTAAATGCACTTGTTTTTACCCAAGTGCATTTAAAGAATCCTTTCTATTTAAATCAAAATTTGAGAAGTCACCTCATGGGCCATGTGTATTTTAAGCGATTATTGATATTTATTGCCACCAGCCCCAAAACGTAAAGGCGCTGGTCCCATATAGTTTAAAATTTCACACTTATTCAGCATTATAATCTAGAATTTATTATATTACCGACTGGATTCCGGTTGATCGACTCCGATATTAAAACACTGATTGCGAATAGTTTTGTTCTCAGGTGTTAATCTCCATTCATGAATAACACTCAGGGAAAGGATAAAGTTACCTCGCATATCATAAACGATCAGTTGTGAAATATGGCGCCAAGCTACACACTGAAACACCCGCACAATCCTGCCACAGAAACTCTTGTGAGAATAGCCCCCCGCAACACCCAACCCCGGCCTAGAATAAGGCTGGAATTTGGCTTGGTCATTTTTACCTATCCGAGAGCGCTTTAATTCGCGTCCATATCTTACGTTTGGGGGGGGGGGGTGTTTGTCTTTAAGCCTTCTTTCATTTTTTAAATTTGAAAATATGCAGCATCTTATAAAGAACTAGGCCAAATATTTTGGGGGAAAACAACTGTAGCTACATTCTTACATTTTAAAACGGATTTTAGATTCAACTGGGTTATAAACATGTTTTGGGAATTAATTTGCGTTCATACGCACAGGTTAATAGAGCAATATAGTAATTAACTAGTTTTAAAGATTTGTATTGCAGGTGCCTAGCCTGCACTACCATGCATAGCATGCATGGCATTGATCTTAAGGATTCTTAAGACATTCTTAAATCATTTAAACATTGATCAACTCTCCTTGGAAAAATGTCTGGTCCATAACCAATAATCGTGCAGGGCCTATTTGCATTTATCAGTGTCCGTGTAGAAATTCTATGAAACGTCCATTTCCGACCTGAACAGACAAGATTCTCGGGGCAGACGCAAAAGAAATGTGCTTTTGTCGCGTGTTTTAAACTCAGATCGTCCGATAGGCCACATTATAGCTTCACTCTCAAAGGACGAAGGGTAAAACCAAATCCAAACAAAACCACTGGCCTTTAAAAATGACTGCCAATGCATTTTATAATTTGGGTTTGCGCTTCTTCTCTTTGAAATAAAAACATCCACAAAAGTTAGACTTTGCAAGTTTTTAACCATTGGTGGTTTATGGTTATTTCCCCAACTGGCAAGTTAACAAACATAGGCTAGCCTACGTTTCTTCCCCTGTGAATTTGGCATTGCACTTCTAAACCTGAAAGGACGCCCATAGCAACACTATTTGCGTTTTAATTTTGTTTGCGTCTGTTGCCGGGAGAAATGAACAGCGTCACCTCCCAACTGTAGCCCAGGTGTCTTGGACTCCGACTTCTGACCGCACCGTTTGAATGAAAATGAGCACTCAAGATATTTTAACAATAAACGTTGGGGGACAAAAATTCACCACCACAGCGGCAACACTGAAAAAGCATCCTGACTCCAGGCTTGCGCGTATGCTGGATGGTTCCGATTCTGAATTTCGAATCTTTGGCGGCGAGGTTTTCGTGGACAGAGATGGAACCTTATTTAAGTACATACTGGACTACATAAGGACCTATCAAGTCTCACTACCACCCGAATTCTTCGACTTTGAAGGATTGAAGCGTGAGGCGGAGTTCTACGAGGTGCACGCACTGGCAGAGTTTCTTGGCAGAGGTGGCTGTCGTCCAACGTCAGAATTATTAGAGTTGCGCTTCTCAATTCAGGACATACACGGATTCTTTAGATTATTCTGCTCGCGGAGCAGCACTCTGGAGACACTGGCCACGAGAATATCCGTGTACGCCGAGCAGCCGGCGGCAAATTGGAATTGCACCCACCAGCAGCAAAAACCTATGATACCTGTGCCGCTGCAACGGCCCTCTCATCATGACGTCGTCTTCCAGTGTGGCACAGATTACTCTTCCGGGGACGAGTTCGCTGCAAGGTGAGAATGACAATGAAATGATGCAAACGTATGCAATCGCTTCACTTCACTGGTCACACGCGTCAGTTGGTCTGACGATGGACACTTCTGTACAATTACAATCATTCAAATAAATTACGTTTATTGGGGTGCCAAGGTTTCAAACAATTGGCCTATAAATAGGCTATACGTCCGAACGACAGCCTATATATTGTTCTGCAAACTTAAGTTTAAAATCAAGTGAAAATTAAACTTCCGTGAAAATAGTGTAGTGTGAGATACATCAAACGATATGTAGGGAAGTCTTAAGTAAACCTCTGAACGTCAGCATATTAAAGGCATTCAGCCTGAACCTGATGTACAAATGCATATTTTGTCCGAGGGTTGCCACAATGGGCCAATTAAGCAGGCCATCTTGTGACGTGTCTTAATTCGACCAGGGCAATGCCTAATGACAGACTGATTTTCATTTTTAAATGTCCACTTACATTAGATATTCTCTTACAGGTATGTGACTATACTCCCAGATGACAGAAAGCTGTTGAACGGAACCAACATACTTGGTTTACTGGTGGACACGCTTCTGGGAGAAGGATTCCGACTTGTAAGCACGCGGACAGTATCCTCAGAAGAAAAGGTGGAGTGTTACACGTTTGAGAGAAATAAGATTCCTCACGTTCTTACGATAAACGATAGTTAGAGAACAAACAGAACTTAAATTCACCTAAACGTGTCCAAGAAAACATGGAGAAAATAGAAGCTTTCGGCTGTTCGCGCACTTTTATCAGCCAAAATATTGCCTGTTCACGTGTATAAATATCTAAGGAATTCAAACAACTTTCTCATTGGGGACACAGGAGCCAGTACGCTATCGTTTCCCTGAAGGTGGCGACACCGCATTGTCGGATGGGGTGATAACTTTCGATCAGTAAAAATGGCGTCAATAAAATGTCAAGCTTCATGTAGATAACTTCCCATACTCTACTTTACTTGGACCTATCAAAATTAAATCACTTAATTGCATACCTGTTGGTAAGTTTTGAAACAAGTATTCCCCTTAGGACAAAACTGACGTAGCTTTACGCAATAAAAAAAAACCAGAAAAAATTCACGAAAACATTTTATTTCAAATAGCATTTACAAATAAACATTTGTACCAAAACACGGGCGATTAAATGTACACGAATGTCGCACGTTATCTTCGGTGCAGTCATGTCATTCGTGGTCAACACCAGCTGATGCAACTCAATTGTAACCGGCGCAGTGTATCATTACATCTTCACATATTTATAGCAATCAGTTGGTTCTGAAATGCACAATGCTGTGCATCACAGGGGCAAATGGCGCGCGCGCCCTCGGTAACGCCAGGACACATCAACACAATAGAAACCAAATGGTTGCATCATACTTTTCTACAATCTCTAAAGTGGGATTCTGAAAACTCCAGGAAACTGGACGTGACGAAAAACGCCATTTAGTTTGTTGCCAAAATCGGGCTACGCTGGTAACTGTAGCCTTCGCTGAATGAGGTCTTCAATCAGTTGCGCGCTATAACGGGACGCATCGCCACTTTCAGAAATTAAGACTTCTAAAATCTCCCAGCATAATGTTAAAAATAAAAAATAATAAAAAATAAAACAATATAAATTTGAGAACTGATGTTATAGGGAGACTTTTTTGTTATTCTACTTTCAGTTTCCAAACTATCTTGCAAGCAAAATCTAATCAGTTTAAAATACGAGGCAGTAAGGTTTCTATCTTCTTCAGACTGCATTGTACGTGCCGCCCTGCAGATGGATCCATTGCAATCCATGTTGCGCGCAATATAAAAACTAAATTTTGTACACTTAATGGACAATGCCCAATAAACAGTCAAAACAATTACCATGTTTTAAATATACAATTTCTTAAAAAGAAAAAAACAAAATTAAACGTCATCGAAAATGGTGACATTACATACTTCAGCAAAAACGTGTGAACCAAGACAAATAAGATCAAATGTCAACCCAAAAAAGGCAACTAGGTGATGTGCAGACATATACTAAGTGCAGTAACGAAATAAAGCTCCAACAGCACACACTCATTAAAAACACGTCCCTAAAGCAATAACAAACAACGTCCTCGTTTAACTTCCTTTTACCTGTGCGCGCTACGCTCCCAATACGTCATCGCCATCCCCGACTCCCTGTGGCCGAGGCGGGACCATGGCAAGGCGGGCGACGACTAACGGACGGGGTGACCAACCTTACTTCAGCAGCACGATCAATACTGGAGACATCAGCAGTGGTCAAACTCCAATATTTACGTGCTGCTACAGCAAGACGGCCAGTCGAGGAGGAAGAAAGGAGGAGACCACAGCGCTCTCCCGGCCCTCTCCCTCTGCTTCATGTACTTTTTTTTTTTTTTGCACGTTTCCAGGGAAGCCTGCCTCGTCCAGGCGTTACTGCGGCAGCACAGCACGGCCTGCATCTCAGTACAACCCACAAACCATTCTGTGCTGCTACAGCACTGCCAGGGCACCTCTCCCTCTCTCGAGCTGGTGCGCACGCACACACACACACACACACACACACACACACACACACACACACACACACGCACACAGGATGCCAGGGCTCAAAGCCATCTGAAACACAGCAAAAAAAATAAATACATAAATGAGACGCCAGAACCCCAGCAGAAAACAGCAGCATGCAGGTTCGCATCATTCAATTTAACAGGCCACACCTCCCCAACCCCACCCTGCTGTCTGCTTCCTTCTGCTTTACATACAACTGACTTGCTCACTTCCACATGCAGCAGTCGTCCTGGAATGGAAAATATCCCCTTTGATAATTAAAACCTACTGGCTCATTGCAGTGACAAGAAACTTTTAACATCACCACTTTCAGCAAAAGCAAGTTCCTAGAACTAATGATTAAATAATTTATCCCCATACATTTGACAAGTTATGCCAGTCAGTCAGTTGTCTTTCTGCAGCAAAGCTAAATTAAATTAAAAACACATAATGCAAAAAATTAAGTCCAACTATTTTTCCAAGGCTATCAAAAGTTGTGTAATCCATCATTTAAACATTTGCTGATGACACAAATATCCCATTAACACAAAATTAAAGCCATGTAATTTCACAATATTTTTAAGATAAAAAAATTTAACAAAATTTCTTCAAACCAAATTCCATAACGTTCTGAAATCCTCTGACTGTGCAAAGACCACGAAGGACCACGTTTGGAGCGCAACACTTGACTAATCACAAACACTGTGCCATTGTAAGGGGAAGTGTTCATTTCAGGTGGGGAATATATTATCTTTTAAAAAAATACATATATACAAAAAAAATTGCAAAAAAGTGTACCCATTTAGTAAATACATTTTTAAAATGTGAGACCATCACAGACCTTACACACTTCTGTAGGAACTGAATTTGTCATATGGCATTTTCATGCCGTGCTAAAATACACTGTAATTAATGTGTGTGTGTATATATATATATATATATATTAAAAAGACTCAGTAATCCGTTGCTAGTATGACCGATATGGAACAGCTCAGCCAGCCTGTACCCATCAGGAGCAGCTAATAGACACTCCAGCCCACTGCCAGACAAGGTGGGTCAATCCGAGTGTGTGTGTGCGCGTGTGTGTGTATGTGTTAAATGGAATATATATTTATGCTGGGGAAAATTACCATTTTATCTGCATGTGACTTCCAAATTAAATATCAAATCAAGCACTGCAGTTTAATACACACCTCATTTGGGACAAAATGGAAGTAAATGGACAGAGGTGTAAATCGAGGCGAGAGAACGGGGGGGGGGGGAGAGAAGAGATCAGGATCGTAAGAGATAAAAATCAAAGTAAAATTGACAAAATTCAGAGGATATTTAAACGGCACTAATTTAAATAGTGCCTTTTAAATTATGGAAAAATAATCTGAACTGTCTGTGTGTGTGTGTGTGTGTGTGTGTGTGTGTGTGTGTGCATGCACATGTGCGTGACACGTAAAAAAAATAAAATAAATACACACATTTTAAATGTAACAAAAATATGGGGAAAAAATTAATGAATAAATACCAGTTACATCCAGCTACAGAAAGTCAATGATGAAATGTAACCCAGACTGTACAGAGAGCATCTGGCCTTGTATGTCAAGTAGAGCCCAAATCACACTTTTGAGGATTACAAAGGCAGTGCATGGAGGCTGCAGCTCCAGACAGACAGCGTGTACAGAGTCACAGAGCACATGGAGGAGAACGGCGATATGGAGGCCGTGTCCGTCAGGGTGTTGGGTGTCCCGTTTCACTGGCAAAGCACGATTAAATTACCCAGATAACGCCCTCTCCACTGTCGGCTGCAGTGTGCGTAGTGCTCAATTGTTGCCAGTGTGCATATTTAGGACAGGGGAGAGACAAACACACAGATAAACCTAAACAGGACCAACGACAACACCCCCGATTCCAAACAACCTGGGTAACAATGCAATACAGACCTGTCACTGCAGTTTATCTACAGAAACCCTATTTACAGAAGCAGCAGTTTCAACACCAGAAACAGGAGCACACCCTCAATCTCTAAACACTGTGCAGTCATTTAAAATATAATATGTTCATAAAATGCCTCAACACACCTGAACAGTACACAGCCAGTCCCCCAATGGGGCTGCAAAACCCAAACAGGCCAGCGTACACCACCCACCCCACAAGACTTCATGTCATTACTACTGTATTAGCCTCAACTCACTAATATTCTTAATTTAAAAAATAATAATTTGTTTTACATGCTTTAAATGTTTTTTAAATTATTATTTTAATTTTAATAAGAGTCCAACTGTCCATTTAGGCACAATCCATTAGAAACTGATGAACTCCAATTACATACTTAGAAATATGCACAATAAATCTCTGAAAATGACATGGAGATCCAAATGAGGGTGGAGGTCCAGGTAGGGTATTTATACATTTAGGAAAACAGAAAACAACTGAAATAAGTTAAACAATCATCAGCAATTTCTAAATAAAAATTATTCAGCCATGGTTAACCAAATGTACAGCACACAAATCGGATATGTAGGATATTACTAGATGCATGAAAGTGCTTGATCAAATTGAGCACTTTTCACAAGTTATAAATTGCCAAAAAGAGTGATCTGCCTACAGGACACACCCCTGCTGGAAACACTGCCTGAAGCTGAAAGGCAGGCTAAGTGGTGTTTATGTGTCACAGTGCAATTCCACATTCAGCCATCATTTTAAAATCCAGCTTTAAAAAAAAAATTAATAATAATAATAAAATATATATCTATATTTTTTTTTAAATGCTAATTTACAAAGTTTTCTTTGCAGTACCATAGGAAACTGCTGGATCAATCTACAAAGTGTCCCATTAAAGCATTTATGTACAATTATACACAAATAAAGCTGCTTTAGTTAGTCTGAGAATAATTTTTTTTTTTTTTTTAAATCACAAGCAAATACAGGCTATGATTTTAACTGCATGTACTGGCCAAAAATCACATCTTTGTTCAGGCCTCTCTCTGTCTGTCTCTCTCTCTCACACACACACACACACACACACAGACACACTCGCAAAATGTCTGCACTGGGGCAAATGTCCACTAACGGCACAGAGTCTGAAATGAGTGACAGCGAGCAATAAGCGATCCCCAGCGGGAAATGACCCTGTGAGCTTTAAGCAGGCTAATGATGCACAAAACACCAAAAACAAAACAACCACAAAAACACTATCACCAATCGGCACACTTACAGAAAGGAAAAAAAAAAGTTTTTAAACACATCACACCTTCAAACAGTATTGCAGCTAAGTTTCCATATCACACGTAAAGTAACTGCAGTCTGAAAGTGCAACTATTGATATAATGTAGAAATGATTCAGCACCACTAGTAATAATGCACTCCTGTTTTGAATCGCAGAATATGCTCAGCAGACAAAAATATAACATTTGAAAGGGCACAACACATTACCATTCAGAAAAATGTGGAAAATGACAGATGAGTTACGATCAACACATCAATCCGAAATATGGCCAACATTTGTTTTTCTAACAAATTAAGAGAAAAGTTCTAAGACACATTTTCATTCTAAATTTTAACCATACAAGCACACCAACGAATATGGTAAAGTTTAATGGAGGGGAAAAAAAATAATTAAAAAAAAAGACAGCCACCTTACAGGAAAACAAATGTAATGCACACAGTGAGCTAGCTAGACCCACTCGAGTTAGCCTCCAATGTTTTATTTAATTTGTTCTTAGTGGCCCACAAAGTCATCAGACCTCAATATGAGAGCTGAACTACAGGGAAAAAGGAAATCAAAAGTATCAGCTTCTCATATCCATGCAGAAGAACAGGACTGGCCTGAGTAATTACAGTCAATGTATGGAAAATGCTGACACACAGCACACTGACACATATGGCACTGACAGTAAATTATCTGCTAAATTATTGCAGGCTGCACAAGCAGCACTTAAAAAACCCAGGATTTTGCAACAAGAAGAAAACTATTAAAATAAGTAAATTAAAAGGCCTGGGTTCACGTAAAAAAATTATTTTCACCAAAATAAACTGCAAAAAAAAAAACTCCTAAACAAACCCTGGAGCTACTGACAGTGACTCCCCCCAGCTCCACACCCACACATGCAATTATACAATTGCACCAACACACTCTTAATCATACAATCACACACACACATGCACACAATCTCTCTCTCACACACACAATCATACAAATCACATGCTCTCACACACAAAATCATACATCACTCATACATACACACTCACACACAATCATACAACAGTCACTTACATGCAACTCTTACACACTTGTAAGAGTGCCCATGATGATTCTGGGGCTAACCCATAGCCAGCCTACCCTCTGTGACCAGGCTAGCGAAAGGCTGCAGGTGATTCAGCTTCTGTACAGCAGCTTGGGCTCCGCAGCAATTAGGCCAAATTAGCGGTGGGGATTTTTGTGGTAGGAGAAATTTAACTGCTGTGTGGCGGAACCGCCCAATGCTAAAATAACCAGCAGGCAACATCACAAAGGACACCAGCGCAGGTACAACCAGTGCTGTACACTGCTAAGTCCTGGGCATGATGGAGTGTGGTTTAAAAAAAAAAAAAAAACCTTAAAATAACTACTTTAATGCAACATTTTCTGAGGATATTTCCATTTCCATTCTTATTTATTGTATATGAATATTTTACTTTTTTTTTTTTCAGTGACCTGGAGACAAAAAAACCATTTTGAAGTAAACATCCTCTAAGTAACAGGGGAAGCTTGATTTAAACTAGTTATCACCATGGACATTCAAACACTCAAAGTTGCCTTGAAGAGGAACCCTGAAAAAGCCACTTCCACTTTTACAGAACTTTCACACACACACACTTGACAAAATGAGCTGGGTGTGAATAATTTTTTAATTAATTTTAAATAATTTTTAAAATTTGTATTACCAATCAGTAGAAATGGCTCATAACTTTAGGAATCGGTTGCTTTTCCACCCTCAAAAATAAATAAATAAATAAGACAAAATTTATACATTTCCAACAGCTTTGGGAAACACCACATTTATTGCAATGAGCAGCTCAGTCTTAGAGTGCCACTGTCAGGTTAAAGCTTACCTTGAAACTAGTTTAGTTGCAAGCGGCGAAGTTCAGGAACTGACAATCCTAGAGATGGGGTAAGAAGAAAAAAAAAAAGGTTGATCAAACTACAGTTTTGAACAGACCTGTCAAACCAGCGTGTGCTTCAACCCCATTCCCACCCTGCCAGATTAAGATATTGGGAGAACACCTACTCATTTAATAACCAGTCCACATTACCCCTCCACTCCAGGAAAGTGGGAAAGGATAGTGCACTCACTTTTACACACAATGTATACAAATGGAATATACCAAACAAAAATGACCATTATTTAATGTATATATACAATGTATGCATGTGTGTATGTGTTAGTATATATACACATGTAAATTATTTTATATTAATCATTTAATATATACACACCCACATATATATATATATATATATATTCCTAGCTTTAAATGCATCAAGGCATTTTCAAGGCACGGTGTAGTTTATTTGATTTTATCACTGTTGACCGGGGATAACAAGCCAGTAGAGACCATTCAGACAGAGATGCAGGACATGGAGCAGCGAGACGTTTATTGTAATTAACACTGGGTCTACGGGCTAAAAATACCAGCTATTCTCTGTTGTAGAAACACAAGTCAATGAGTTGTGGGTGTTAAGCCTTTAAAAACGCTCAGTATGTTCCTCCCCTTGTAAGAGTTAATCGTGCCTCATCACTGTCCTCCTGTTACCACACAGATCAAATGTGGGATCAGCTGCAATGATTATAAAAACAGAAAAGCCAAGTTCACAGCACAAGTTAAAAAACAAAAATCAAGTTCACACAAGGAGTTAAATATGCCACCATTATGCATTTAAGGACGTGTGGGGAGGGCTTTTTATTTTTTTAAAATTGTATTTCTCCCCCTCCCACCCGTTTATTTATTTATTTATTTTATTTAGGTAAAATCATCTACAATACTGTCTCCCTCAGTGTGTGCCATGTCTACAGGTTCCAGGCTACACCATCCATTTTACCTTCATTCGCTTACATCCGCTTAGCTTTTACTAATGATCACCTTCGTAAATACAAAAAAATAAAATTCACAATCATCTTGAGGGCTTACATCAATAAATTCAATAACCATGGTCAGGATTGATCGATGAAACCTCAACTTTACCAGGAAAAAAAATTGACTAAAGATGCACAAAGAGGCTGCTTTTAAAAGGAGAGTGTTAGAAGCCTGAAGTCCGTTATAAAAAGGGTCAGAAAGGATGAGCATTCATTCAAAGACTGATAACCCATATGCCAGTTCCTGCATTCCCTCACAAAGTAACATGCAAGCATCAAAGAACAACAGATTAAAAGTGCTCCCACAACATGACCTGGGCCAGCAACCCATGTTCCAATAAACACCAGTAAAAGGTAACACCTAAAAAAACAACCAGAGAGAGCGCAAAGGGCCCATCGCTTTATTTTTCGTGTTTTTAACTGCAATGCGCACCACCATCATAAGGTGTAATACATGTAGGACACAAGATGCAAATAAAGAAAAACATCACCATCTATTATGGCAGCTGAAAGGCCTTTGATAAATTCTAAAAAGTCGATTTTCAGTGTAATCAAACTGGCCTGACTCAAGTTTGAAATGATTTACATATTATAAAATATATTTATATCTAAATGTATACAGAGGAACAAGCTTAAGAAAACAGTCACATAACTTGCTATACTGTTATCAGAACACTCAAAGAAATTGCCATTTTTAATGCCCGTCAGGCACCCATATGACATTTGAAGTCACCAAATTCAGAAATATTGAAATGCCTGAATGATTATCTATAATAATGCTGGTTAAATCACAGCACACAAGCCTAATTATGACTGGAGAAAATAGAATCATAAAATAACCAGCAGGATATGCATTTCAGAGTTCTCCAACTGTCCATAAGATTTTTTGTGAAAATTGATCTAGCCAGTAGTTAATTCTCAAATCTTTAAACCTCCAAAAATCCTTACTTTAATGCCATTACATAATTTTCTAAATGGCTTCAATATCAAATAAACCTTCTTTGCAGTGTAGAACTGAAATCTATGAATAGGAACATATTTTCTCATCTGGGAAGAAAAACAGTGACATAAAAAACAAAAATAAAATAAACTCGGGATGGTTTTTCAAGTTTTTTCAAGTGATCGTAACACTGCTTAACCACAGATCAAGAGGAGTGGGAGAAATAAAAAGCAGCTTCACAAACTGAGGGGGCATTGCAGTACCACACTGCCACATGCACTAAAGGAAGAAGCTTCCCCATGGTTGGATGGATTCAGAACTGCCTCAAAATAAATATATGGTACATCCATGAACCGAAGAGCAAAAAAAACAAAAAACAACAAAAAAAAAAACAAGCATAAACTAGTCTAGTGCGATAAATGCTGTAGCTTGTTATCCACAATGCTACACAAACGGTGGTTCCTTCAGGAGTTTCACAGCACAAGTTTATCCAACAACCAAATTACCATTCTTCACTTCATATAGCCACGAGGCCTCAAAATAAACAGGAAGCCAATAAGGGGGAAAACGATGCCATAACAATGCTGGTAACAACAAGAGCCCAGCTTCTTTACAAGGCTGGTTCCTCTGACACAGCAAAGCAACACACAGCTAAAAATCAAAGTACACAACTGGAAAAAAAGGAAAAAAAAAAAAGCACAACAGAGCCAGCCCAGAGACCTCAAACACATTAACAATCGGTTCTAGTGCCCTTACCTTGGGACCTGGTAAGAGGAACGTGACAGCACGTACCGTGCAGAGGGGAAGCCAAGCCCATGTGACCACAGGAGAGCTCTTTCCCTTCCCACATATCAGCCCTCACAGCCGAGCCTTCCTCCTCACCTGATCTCTCCGAGCAGACGCCGGAGATCTGGCTGTTCCGACACAGCTCAGACTTTTCACTTCTGCATTTCCCTGCAGTTCCCTGTCCCTCCTCCAACCCCACCCCACCCCCACAAAGGTTTTTTTTTTTTTTTTTTTTTTTTAACATGGGCACTTTCCTTCTTTGAAAACACTCAGAATTAGAATACTACCGAAACCACTCAACTTTCTCGGTTACAATTACCATCAACCAGCCACACACACGTGAAAATGACAGAGCTCAGGATTTCAAATCATATATTTAAAAATAAATAAAAATTTTAAAAATGAAAAAGTATTACAAAAAGGGGGAAGAGAGGCAATAAAACAGCCCTACACAATGATACAGCTGTAATTTTTGGGATTTTTAAGTTTTATTTTTTATTAACCAGACTCTACATCCTATACATGGAGTGAAAAATGTCCATAGCCTCTGACAGTTAATTCTTTTTATTTTTTATTTTTTTAAATAAAATAAAATGTTGCACATTGTTGATTACTGGCTCTCCAGATACTCCCTAACCTATAAAGTAGACACCACCACAGTGCCCTGGCGTGGCCATTTCCAGGAGTGGCTTCCTACCAGAGAGGAGAAGGCAGAGGAGAAACAGGGAAGAGAAGAATAACATTTGCCAGCCTTTCTTCTCCACAAAGGAAAACGTGGTGCAAGATTTAACAATCAAGTTTCGCAAGCACTCCCCTACAAAAAAAAAAAAAAAAAATGCCCAGACCAGATTACAAAATTCCTGAGGACACGTCAAGTTCAGAAATCCAACAGAAGAAATAACAGACTGGAGAGAAGGACAAGAGGACAGCCCTCGAGAAAAGGGTGAAGGAGAAGGTTATTTACACCAACGTCCCACTTAATGACAGATGCAGGAACAACCATTTTATTTCATTATCGTCGGAGTGAAAGTGAGATTTAGAAATCTACCGATATTCCCGTGAGGAAAGAAATGTGCGATCTGACCACTTGTACACCGGTCTAAAAAAGGTAGGCCAAAATCACCACACTGACCTCAATGTGCAACAATGGGGGTGGGATGTCTCGTTTCCACCAACAAGCAAAACTAAACTTTTCTAGACTACACCACTATGTGATGCAACATTCCCTGTACATGACCATGTCCATGCTAAATAATGACACGTAACTCACCCACGCAAGTCATCCTGGAAGCATCTTTTTTCCCCCTTAATATAGAACTGATCAGGAATTATTCTGGAGTCAGTGTTGAAAGTCTGCTCGGGGAAAAAACAATTAAATAATAAACAAATTCACTGACTGCGGCAAACTGATCCACTTGTTCAAGACCCAAGATCCGTTATTTGTCGGCCAAACAGTGGGAAGAGATCATGCATTTCCACTTCACAACTGGCTAAATATTTTTCACCAGTTAAGATATAATTATACATTATAGTTCAACGAGAAGTCTGCTTAAACATTCCAAAAAAGTACCCTATATTTATATTCCACTGCAGATTACAAGAGCGCTGCATTTCCAATATTAAAAAGCCCAGTTTAATCAACAAATACTTGCTGAGGCAGCCAACATTATCAGGGAGCTTTCAGTTCTTTTAAGACTTCTCACAAACATTTAATGAATAGTAATAATGAAGAAATAACCTTAAACATGATCACTTAACAAAATGTTCAGGAATACTGTTGTATATACATTGAGGGATTAGTTTCTAAACATACGTTTAAATTGCATGCTGCCTGGTGTGGCACCAACTATAAAGAGGATAGACAAGATACTGTGTGTGTGTGTGTGTGTGTGTGTGTGTGTGTGTGCGCGCGAGAGAGAGAGGGGAGGGGTGTTCTGTTGAAATAACTGTACCTCACATTTCAATGCAGTGTTCTGCTACTCAAGATAGATCATACCTTTGTATTATCATAAACAAATACACAGGCTCATTCTGATTATTTTTCCCATAATTGGCAGCATAACCAAATTACACCAGACTAAATTAACCTCAAACAATACCTGCAATATGCATTCATAGTGAAAGTTACTGAAACTGCAAGTACACACTTCACCTGTAATAAGCATTTCAATCTACTTAAAGTAGACATCTAAGCATCAAAAGAACAAAAACTACCAATCTATCAACAACTTTCCATATTTCCACTCAAATAATATCACAATTATCATAATATCTAAGGGGAGTAACCATTTATGACATTCAGAAGTAGTAAGCTTTGTAACTGGGCAACACACATCGGATTTACTAATCTGTTATCAGTTGTGCCAACTGACGAGTCTAAATCGGGAAAATAAGGAACAGGACTGCGATGGCAGCGTTTACATCACTACGACCAAGTACTGGGGTGGAAATTACAAACGACCTCACATTTCCTCTCCGAACCATCCAAATATCAAGGCCACGGGGCAATAAAAATGCAAGATGCTTCACATTGAGAGACACACAGGGCACCAGGCCTTCCTCCTTTTTATTGCTTATAACTTTGCCAATTGTTACTTATTACAGAATCACCTAGCCTGATTCCCACTGCGCTGGACCTAGGAGTAACCCTGCATTATCCTGCTTCTGCCAGCTAGGACAGGTCCTCAGCTTTTCCTCCTGTAAGTCTGGCCTGAACCAGGATCCCCGAAACAACTCCACAACTTCCACCTGCAGTAATGCAGGCCAGCTTTTCACTATGTATAAATCTGCAGTTATAAAAGTAGCGGTTCTTGTATTTTAATAAAGAATCTTTTTTTTTTTTATAAAAAAATATAAAAGAAACAGCTCTGCACTTTTAACAGGTTCAAACAAACATTACACAGCTGCCGAAGTTCATAACTGTTAAGACACCAATACTGCACATTCAGTTCCTAAACACCCTGGATGCACTTTCTTCAATGACAAAATATCATAAAACACTACAAAACCTACATTTGATCTTACATTTTATTCTAGACTTGGTACCACTTATAAATGTCCCAAGTACATAAAATAAAAAAATAAAAACCCTAAAGATGCCTGAACTATTTCTGAAGCATCAGATCTCTCTCCCCTTTGGAAAATAAAATTAAAATGGAAAAATCTAGACTGCAACAACCCACATAAAATACTGCTCAATGCACAATAATCATACAAAGAGAACAACATCTAATCCCGTAAGTCACAGTGTAATTACAAAAAATGTTGATTACATGTAATTTACCTTATTTTTCCTGACCAAAATAAATCCTGGAGCATACCAAGTGTAATGTCATAAGAAATGTAAGACTCAAACCTAAATAATAAAAATAAATAAAAATTTAATTAACACTTCTTGCTCCAAACATTGGTTTTACTTTGTTGTATTGATGGTTCCCTAGAACAGCAACTGAATATGGCCACATTTTCATTAAATATTAGAGGATTTCTGGAGTGACTCGAATAGGCTGTATATACTTAGCCTTATAATATGAATCTACGTCGTAAATGTAGATACCAAAGTGTACAGAGTAGGACTCACAGTAAATGTTAAACGGCGTCCGTTTGCAGCTAGAAAATCAAGTTGAACTTCAGACACCCGAAAACGCACAAGTACTAACCGATACGTCCGGTCTGTATATAAATATATTATCTGTGCAGCGCTACTTAACCAGTCAAAAGTACACTAAAATACAACTAGTTCTCGGTGGCGCACTAAAAAAGAGGGAAAGGGGCATTGTAAAAAAAAGAAAGTAGAAAAAGTGATGCTTACTAGCCCCCACTTCAGAGAGGGATGAGTCACCGATATAGTCTGGTCAAAAAAATGAAGATAATACGCACTGTATTGTGGTGCAATTATTTTTAAGCAAAATGGTTAAAGATTTGACATCTGACTTAGTGAATTAACGCGTTCACACAAATACAATCACTAAATGTGAAACCAGCACGGCAGTCTGACAAGTTGGCTGACGGTTTCGGAAACTAGATGGCAAAGACCCGTGTAATTTCTTCTGAAGTTAGAAAAAAAGGTTACCAACACGGGTGCTGCGGCACAGGTTATTTCAAAATGATCCGTTCAACTGGTACCATTTGTGGTTAAAAATTCATCTATGACACAGTGGTATTAGTCATTTGAGGACTACCGAGAATAACCACTTAATTATTAAAGTTACAAATAAGCAAGTGGTTTGGGTCACGTCAGGAACAACCAGGACCAATAACCATTTTCCTTCTAAAAAAAGTTGATGGGCATGAACCGTGGAAAGCTAGAAGGCAGCTTTCATGACTTTCACGTCTGCATTTGACAAGCTTCCTAACTGCTAGCACAAGGTCTTTACAAGATCACACAGCAGCTAACTTAACCAGCATGCAAGTGAATCACACACGCTAGCCCATGAAATCTAATACGAATACAATATGCGCTGCCAGTGGCAAGCCCACTGCACATTAATACGTCAAACTTATCCTTAGAGCCAAACGTTAACTTCTACCGTTACCGTTAGCTACATCTGGCCCGTCGCCCCATCTCCCCTGGACCTGCATGCCTTGCTTTACTGACAGAAATTTCCAAGAGCGCTATTTGCATGCAACGCAGGGACTAATGTAATGGGCGTTTAATACAGTTGACGCTAGGCAGGTCTGTAATTGATTTGGTTAGTTAGTTGGCTTGATAGACGCCACACTTCGGTCAACTGATTGAAGCATCAAAGTCTTGATTAACATTAGCTAGACGTTACTTTATCCGACATGCAAATAAAGAAAAATGTAGTTGGTGTTAGCCAACTTGGCAATATATAACCACCAAACAAAGTTAGAGAACGCATAGAATACGTTAAGCTACATTACTTATAAGCAGTCTTTGCGATGAAAACCAAAATGCTATCGTATCTATTCCGTTAGTCTAACTGTGCCTAGCTGCCAGATTTTCATTATACTATGCCAATATTTTGAGACTACGGAATAACATTAGCAAACTTTAGTCTACTTCATTACCTAGCGATGTTCAATATTACTGTGTCGGTTAAAAAACGGTCTAGCTAACAAAGTTAATGTTATCCATAACGATTACCAATTGAACGATGAAACGGTTAACGTAAGACGGCCTTTCAACTAACCTTACTTAACTGGCCAATAAAAATGCGAGTGGCACTGTCAACGTTGATTAAGAAAGTAGAAATAATGTTTACTGCAACACCAAGTAAGCAATTCTCTAGTCGTAATTTATAGTTAGCTAAACTTAAGCGACAACGTTAAGCGTGCATTGCACCAACGGTCTTTGGCAAATTTATAAGGAACGTAATCTGAAGCAGCGAATATGTAATTTCTGGTGGGATGTAGTCTAGTCTAGCTAGGCTACAGTAGATGCGACTAACAGAAAAAGCGGTCAACGGGAGAACACATCGTCTTCATAAAATAACATTAACAGCTAGCTTGTATTAGCGAAGTTAAGAACCTAGCCTATGCAGCGGAATGGCATTTTACACTGAACCGTTATATGTGGACTAGCTAACGACACCAGCTTTCAGCCAACGTTAACTAGCTGACAGTACTGTAGAACAACATACACACAGCCAACAGTACATAAAAATAACAAGATTGTATACAAATGTTACAATCATGACACTTACCACGAAACGAAGATAAATTCCATTTTTACAGGGAGTCCATTTCACATTTAACGCTAAAAGGTTGTTAAGTTTGGTAAGTCACCTTATGAATCATTATTCTAAACAAGTTAAATAATTATCTTTTTTAGCTCGGCTAGCTTGCCAAGTTAGTCACTTCCTTTCAAAACATGAAAACGGCGCAAAATAATTGAACGTTAGCAAGGTAAAATTGGTCTGTGTGGATGGGAAATGTCCAAATGTCATTGCTCGATATTTGGCCATGCAAAGTTAGTTTAAAATCAGCAGCTAGTCGTTAGCTGGCCAGTGTTAGTCTAGTCTATGGGTTATGTGCTAGCTAATAAGACTGCGCTGACAGCAAACGGCGCTCCCGCTCAAATTTAACCTTAAAATAGACCATAAACGCCGAAAACGTAACTGCAAATACGCCCACTCCACTCTTTGCCCTTCAAAATATTTTTTAAAGATTTTTAAGTATTTTTAGGATGGTCCATTGATTTTTTGAGATTTTCGTTTTTTAAAATGTTGAATTTCCCAATCGCAGTCAAGTCAGAAAGCCCTTCTCCGTTCCTTCTCAGCGATTCTCCTGCTTGCTTTAATCGTAGCTAATTTTGTCCTTGTCCACCAATCCTGTGGCCGTTAATAGTTCCCTTTTCATTCTGTATTTTTGATGATTTTTCATATATTTTTAAAATTCCTTTGGGAGAAAAAAAACATTATTTTTTCCATCCTCTGTCTATCCGCCTGCGCGCCGCTGTTGCTGTGATAGCCTCTCCACTCGAAAATGGCGCCGAAAGCCTCTCTCTTCATTCAAATTCGTTAGAGCCGCCCCCCCTGCCCCCCTCCCCGCAGAGGCATGCCGGGAATGAGCGCCTGCGCGCGGATTGGAGCATGCCGGGAATACGCGCCTGCGTACTGATTGGCGCATGCCGGGAATAAGCGCCTGCCCGCGGATTGGAGCAGGCAAATGCACCCTGAAATGGGCCAGCAACCCACGCAGAGCTTGCCGGTGGGAACACAGATACAATTAACACTTTAACTACCACAGTAGTGATTCCCCCCAGGACTAAAAAAAAAACATGGATGTGTTAACCCACACAACATATTAGTTACTACATCTGTGAATTTTCAGTTAGACATGCGAATAGGCACATGTTTGTTTGAAAGAAAAAAAAACCTTTTCCAGGCAATAGCCTACAGCAAAAGAGCACGTACCTATATAAAGCTTGAGAGAGCAAACTGGTAGCTACTAACCAGATTTTCATTTTTCTTTTTGGTGTAAGTGCTCGTGAAATATCGTGCTAAATTTTACAATCGACCGTTTTGTGTTCTGCGTGCAGCTATACGGAGGACCCGTTGCATTTTTAGAGGGCTGAATGTTTATTGACCGTCCCCGCTTTAACAATTTAAGTTCGCAAGCCGTCGAGCTCCCGTTTTCCACACTAGCCTGTGCTCGCTTGCTAGAGCGTCTAGAGACAAGTTATTGCACTGAAATAAATATGCGAAAGTCTCAGGTATGTGTCTGTATATATAGGTTTTTTGTTCGTTTGTTTTTCCCCAAGCGGAATTAAGTACTTGCTGCAATTACTTCCTGTAGAACTCACTGATACGGACGAACGCATATCTAATGTAATGAGCGCCCTTTTCAGGTGACGGCGCCCGACTGAGTCTAACGTTGGATGGATTTCGCGATCTGCATCGATACAGCCGCGCTCACTCCACCGGCGATATGTGGGATGATTGGAAGAATTCATAAAAAGGCAGGCCCCCCAAACCACACCCGCTCTGCTCAGACAGGGACTACTATACGAAACTGCTCGTCAGTTACAGACGTGTGCAAAATGGCTCTATATTATGAAAACTAAGGAGACTGTTAATCGGTTGATGTATAGCCCATGTCGTTAAGCGATCGTTTCGGTGAAAATATAGGCTACATTTGGCATTTGTAACTTTTCCCCCACATTTCCAAATTAGGATAACGATATGGACAATACGAACAGTTCGCCAGATACAAAAGGGAACTGAGCTACAGGGAAGTGATAAATAACCTACACGTATTTTAATTAATGTTGGTCTGTACGAGTGGACAAGATAGTTACTTCGCTTATATGTCCGCTTTGATTACGGTTCAACTTAAGGTTTAGGTTCATTCCTGCATTCTCAGTTCGGGTTTCTTTCATGAAAATGCCAGACGTGGTGTCATGTCTGAGCGCAAGGAAGCAGCGACTTTCACCGATAGGCTACGGGGAGGCCGGAGACTTCAGCAATGAAGAGGCGCGGCTTTTTCGAGATAACGCTTTGCGACGTGCCTCCAGACCATGTGTTGAGCTGATAGCGCTGCATAATTGTAAACCATTTTAAAGTAGGCTACTGTCCTCTTCGTTTGCCGTTCTGTAAGGTCTAAGGTCTAAACACACCCACTTTATGTTAAGGGAAACAATAGGCCACAATGTAACTGTCTATGTGCAGTAGCCTATAGCAGCACTGAAACGTTCTCTCTCCACTCCCAGAGTCACGTTCAAGTTCAAGTCTACACAATGGATTGTGTGTTATCAGTCTGGAGGTGACGTGAAATTATTCGTTCAGGTAGCTTAATTATATTGGCCCACAACCAAAGCCGGCACAGACTACGGTTTTCAACACTTCTTTACTGCAGTAAAGCAGATCTGAACAAAGAAAAAGATTAGTCAGAAACTCTGCTATAAGCGCGACTGAACCCATGTGCGACAGTGAAAAGGCAAAAATGATATAGTCTTTACCCTTTCAAAATCTATCGGAAATGATGGGCAACATACTACAACTTGTTTAAAACGTAGACATTCCAAAATTAGTGCTCGACTTATTCCATAACCGTCAAAAACTGACAATGGCTCTGTCAAATGAAGATTTGGCGATAATCCTGTCGCACAGCGCAACTTCAGATGGGACAGCAGGACACGGAAATTTAACTCTAAACGGACAGCAAGAGAACGTTATTTAGTGGCGGAACTAGTGTCCAAAACATGACTTTCGAAACGCATACAGGAATTACAGATCTGGGAAGCTGCACACATATTTTTATACATAAAGTTTTATCCAGAAACTCACCACAAGGTTGCATTAGTCAAGAGCAGACTGACAGATTCTGTATTAAGGTGTCTCGTACCCTTTAAAAACTACCAGTCTTAGTTCTGTGGCAATAACTTTGCATTATTTTTTCCTCCAAATTACACCATTCCAATAAACTGCTTTCATTTGTCCCTTTGGCATGGTCTGCGGTGATGTATTCAGCTTCAGGTTTGAATGACTTTCAGCTTCAAAACGGTTTTCAAAAAATATATTGTAGTTGTGAATGCCATGTACGATAATGTTAATTCCCAGGACATTATCTGGGAGGTGGATGGCAATTGTGTGAGGTGGTTTGGGGACTATTGGCTATGTAAATTCATACAAGGTCATGGGTCAAACAGAGACATAAAATGAGATATGAAGACATGTGTGTGTGTGATATGAATAGCAGTGTACGCGAGTGTGCGTGTGTATATTACATGTATACACACACACACACACACACTGATATCATCTCTTTCAGATTTAAGTCCTGTATGGGCAAAGATACTTTCTCTACTCTTGCCTGCCTGTGGAATAAACTTCTGAAGAAACTAAAAGAAAATCAGTGTTGCAGGCAGCTTCAAGTCGTTACTAAAAAGTGGCTCAACTGGGGTACGTTTCACTGAATGTAATTGCTGATTTTTATTTTATATTACTTTTGAATTTCTGTATAGTCTTCTAGTTTCTGACCAAGCTGTATTCTGTTGATTTTTATGGTATAGTGTAGCTGTGACTGGTACCGTTGAACTGTAATGTGTATTTTGAGACGGTAAATTAATGTAGGATATGACGTTTATTGTTGACCTCTGGTTGCAGGGTAAATTTCCACATTATTTTTCTCTTGCCCTCTTATTAAGGACCACAATGGAAATAAGCTTTTTAGCTTGTTTGTCTTAGCCTTAATAGCTTTTAACATTATTACTTTGTTCCTGATGAACATCCCCTTGTATTTTTCTGATGATTACCAAATAAATTCAATCACTCAATATACATACATACACACACACACACATAACTATAAGTGTGTGTGTATATATATATATATACACACACACACACACACACACACACACACACACACACACACATACAGCAGGCTACAAACAGAGGCAGCAGCTGCATACACAGACATAGACAGAATCACAGCACTTAAAATAATTCAGCTCAGGCCAGGACAAGATCTCCTTTCACATCTGCTACCTATGAAACTGACACAATTAACAAGTAAAAACATAATTTAGGCTTTTATAGTGCAAAAATAGTGGATTCCATGACATCAGTGCAGCCAACCTGTCAGTTAGGGCCTGCCGGAGCAGAGGGAGAAACTACTGGGAGAAATTTGGGATGAATCCCTCACAGCTAGTGTCTGACAGTAACCACACTGTCAGTCATTAAAAATGATGACAAGTGGTTTTATGAATGGGTCCCTTTGATTTGGGAAATGAAAAAGTCTACACCTTTACACGAGCAAGCGATGCACAAGCGCTCTGTTGGGGTAGACATACTGCAGTTAGCCCTACCACAACCAGGCCTTCAGAACAAGAGCATTCAAAGCTTATCATCACACCTGCCTCAGACACAACCAAAGCAGTTTGCATGTCCTGTCTGTAAATTGAAAGGGCAAACCAGTCTTGTGGACTCAACTTTATAAATGCCACACCTTTAAAGCAACACACTGGTTACATATTTTTTTGAAGCAGATGTGCAGGCATTTTTTTTTAAAAAGGTGCTTCTTTGGTTGCTTAGAATAAATGGAGAACATTCATAACCTAATGTGTTAAACAGTAACCAGCCGGTCACCCAATGACTAGTACATACGCTGCTCAAGTGCATGCAGGTATCAAGAGTTGAGACTGGCAGACAACAGGAGTTGATTGACAGGCATCTTCTCATCAATAATGTATATGCCAATTCAGTGGCCTCTTTATAAATCAGAAATGGGAGTTTTAGTAACACTCTTGTAACCAGGGATGAAAACTGCTTTAATTTACAGGGATAAAACACACCTTAAACAGCACTGTAAATGTTGTAAAGTGCTCTCTAAAACAAATATAAAAACACAAGTGCACATATGTTTAGTGTGCACTGAATGCTGTACATTGTTAAAAAAAAATTTGTTTAACTGTTGCCTACTTTTTGTTCTATCCTAATTTGGGACTGTGTGATCATATCTGCAGGCTTGTCCTAATGCTCCAACGTACTCCATATGTTTTGGAGAGCACACACACGTCCTAACCCCCAAGTGCACGAAGCTTTAACACAAGGACTGGCACCCGAGGCCACAGCAGGCACATGCAGAGTCAGAATATGAACTGCAATCACTTATGGGCAAATTACAGCAATACTGTTACAAATTACTACCAAAATATATCAGCAAACTATGACCAAAATTGCTGAGCCATTGGTGGATTTCCATAAACCATACTAAAACAGGAGTATGGCACGTGTAAAACATACATGCAAATGGACATTTCAGATGCGTGCATTTAAAAGGCTGCCCTGCCCAGCCCAGCCCAGCCCAGTCTACTTTCAGTTTAAAGACAGTGCAAGGCACCTGTGACTGAAGCGACAGCTCTCTCACTCTGAGCTGCAGGGGAAAGTGATCGTCTCCGTTCACAGAGGACTTGACTGCTATCGAGTATAGCATGCTGGACAAGCAGGAAAGCACAGACTTAGTCCAAAATGTCACACAGATAAACTTTGGGGGTGGAGAAAGAGAGAGAGATGATTATTTATGTACACTATTGTTGTGTCCCCAGTCTAGGTTAGGGGCGCAACACATAAGGTTTAGGTCCCCTAGCACTGGCCAGACGAACAAGCCTATATTAAACAATCCATTTCTTAATTCAATAAACAGAAAATGGAAGCAATTCATGTCTTCAGGAGAGGACAATGCCAAAATAAATACAGTACAATTACTAATAAACCAGTAGAATTACTACAAATGCTAGACACCGATTCTGGGCCACGTCACAAGGTCACCGTGGCCAGCACTGGCCGTCTTCCCCCCGCAAGGATAGAGTGGAAGTAGCCAGCAACCGTGCATTTGCAGGTCGCTAGTAAACTGAGAGATATACGCCACTCCTCTGCTAGTGGCTAGCTCCATTTAGTTTAGCATTGTAGACGCAACCCCAGACTCTCGCTGGTGTCTGCTAAGGGAAGCAGCTGTTTATGAGGTTATTACCCCCACAATATGATTAGTTCTAGCAAATTAGGCATCAGAGTTTTGCCATCCCAAATGGTATTTAAAAGGGAGGGGGGAAAAACAAAACAAGGGGAGAAAGGAAAGCTACTGAATTTCATACTCATTTCATGACAGATTTTAATTTATTTAGCTAATTAAAGATCCAGGTTTTTTACCCGTTTGAGTTACAATTATATATGAATAAGAACACAAACAAAAATTTAATATTACCTTACTGAATAAACATCTACCCAAATATCCCATTTAAATGGCTCCAATATTGCCTCATTCAAAACCATGTCAAAAGTTTCCAAAGCAAACTCAAAGTATGAAAACATGATTTAATCTTGTCCTTATATATAAAATTTTTTAAAATTCTATGTACTTTTTTCTAGCCACTCAAGTTCTCTCTCTGTGAACAAGGGGGGGAGTCATAGGCCAAAGCCAAACACTAGCCTCTGGTTCACTAAATTATTTAAACTCTTCAGTTAATTTAGTTAAAAATCCACCTCTGACACATTTCAGTTATTCCTGTCGATTCTTTAGTAAGTGACACAAAAAGATGGTGAAAAGCTCATTTTTTTAGAAAATAAAACACTTCAACTGAAGTGAATTTGCAGATTAAAATCTTAAGAGACTTGGGGGGGGGGGAATCATATTGAGAAAGTGACAGTCTGCTTCTGACCTGTGGGGACTTGAACAATGTTAAACAGTGCTATGATCACAAAGCAGGAGGCGACAGAGAAGGTTGGAAGGGGGGGGGGGGGGGTCTTTAACACACTTGATGGTGTGGGTAAGCCCCTCCCCATTCCTGTCCCCTTGCCAACGACATCTGCAGCAGCTGCACCATTGCAATGCTGTGAGGGGAGTGGAGGCGGGGGGGCATTAGGGTGAGAGAGACACTTCCCTCTCTATAGCAGCCCAACCCCACACGCTTTGGTGACAACACATCTATCAATAGCCAATAGTTGCAAGCAGGTCACCCTGAAAACACAACAGTAACCTTTGACCCTTTTTCACGGCACACAACTAGCTCGCCGTTCACACGCATATCCCTCTCATGCAAATGGCTTCGGCCCGCTGAAGACTCCAGGACCTCCTGTCCTATCCACTATTCCTGTATGAGCCACAGGCCAGATTAGCAGTTCGTCCTCTTATGCTTTTAATGTTTACATGTGATGTGTTCTCCTGTGGTGCCATTAAAAAATTTTTTTTTTTTTTTTTTTTTGACCAGTTGTTGTGACGCATTTCATCCTGTTAAATGTGGAGGGTGACGGATCCAGCTTGCAAAAGGACTTCATGATTTTGTGCCCGTTTTGCAAATCAATGTGCAGAATTATTGCATTTAACATGCACACAATGCAAAGATGCACGTCCCATTTCAGAGGGGTCGGGCCAGACTCTATAGATCTATATTCCGCAGCGGTGAAACACAGTAACCGCTGTTCCATCAAAAGTACAGCTGATGAAAGTCTGTGAACAGTGGAACAGGCCAATGGCACTGGGAAGAGTGAACCAGCGGTGCACGCTTCACCTGGAAGGCTGACTGCATGTGGGTACAGCAGCGTAGTATAATGGGTAAGGAGCTGGTCCTGTAACCTGGTCCTGTAACGGGTTCGATTCCTGGTTGGAACACTGCCGCTGTACCCATGAGCAAGGTACTGAGCCTGCATGGCATCGGAATAAATCCAGCTGTACAAATGGATGCAATGTAAAAAAATTTTTTTTAAGTTGTGCAAGTTGCTCTGGATAAGCTAAATGCCTGTAATGTAACAGACAAAGGGGGGAAACTATGTAAAATGTGTAGCTATTTTTAACTGAATATTGATTTTAAAGAATTAATCAGAAAACGTGTAGTTGTAATGAGCAAATAAATAGCTCTTAAAGGCTTATGTATATATCCTTGGAATGTTTAAGTTATTTTTTTCCCCAGTTTTACCCTTTTCCTCCCCTACAGGAAGTCCCCATATGTCACATTTTACATTTAAGCTAATGACAGACGAAACAAAAAAACAAAAAAAAACCATTGCACTATTGTGCAGTTGTGGTATTTAAAACAGACTTGGAATATAAGGCTGATTTTGCAATCCAAATGACTTCATTCAAAATTAATTCAAAGGAGAGTGGCACTGAAACACACACACACGAACAGTGAGCCACACAATGTAACGCCCCCCATTCCTTACTCCAGGGGTTCCTGGGCACAGGCAACTTCAGAAGCTGTGGATGATCTTACGCTTTCTTTCAGGGAAAAAAAAAACCACGTGGAACCCTGCATGCAGCGTTGTTTTCACTCAGCAGCCAGACCGAATCCCTGCCGTCGAACATCTTTATTTCTCAAGCAAGGCGACGTGCCTGCCTCGACAGTGAGCTAACGACGTTATGCTGCTAACAGTCGTGGAATCTTGCGCACACAAAACTGTTCCAAGAGGTTTCCAATAATGTTTTCTTTTTTTTTTTTGGTGAAACAAACATACGAAACAAAACTGTCACGACTCATTTTATACACAGCAGGGCAATCTTTGCTGCTCCCGCCCCCCCCCCCCCCCCTTCCCCCAAAGAAAAAAACGACTATTTTACTCACCTGAAAAATCATAGAGAGTATAAACCTCATCTTCCCGTGGGAGACTGAAGACATCCAACATGCGAACTGACTGGGCTGACCACATGACCTCTCCCCTTTTTCAGAAGACACCTCCGAGAGCGAGAGGTGAATCCGGCCCCTCCCGTTTCACCATACCTGCCAGCAGAAAAGCCTGCCACACCCTCCCAGGTGACACGCTCACCTGGAGTTGATGGACGTGTTGAGCAACTTTTAAGCCCGATGTCTGAAGTCAGCCTGCGGAGGTTACAAACAACAGCCCTTTGTTACAGTTTTAAGTGTACTGGACACAAGCTTAACCTCAGCCAAAAAACAAAAAAACAAACAAACAATGTCCTGTCAGCAACCAAAAACTCAGACCCCCGTTAAAAAGAGACTCTCTCTGTTGTTGTTTAACGAGACAGATAAATAATTAAATAAATACTTAAAGCGTTCGTAGCTTTCACTGAACGCTTCTCGTCGCCGTTTAATATTTCATTCGGTCGCTGTTGTCCTGCACCACGGTTGTTCCGCCTTTATCTCAACAATGTTTTCCTTTGTGAGCTATGACATTGTTTACTTTCGCTGTTTGTGCCGATCACCTGACAAGCTCCCTACATAGATCCGAAGGTCTGATTATTGAGCACATGTTTGCCACATCAGTCACTCTAAATAAAAGTTCCTTCTTCGTTGCGTGTAATTTAAAACTACGAGGAAAACTAATTCAATTTAAAAATATTTTTAAAGGAATCAAGTGGGGCAAGATTAAATATAGCTCATGCCAATGATTCAAGATTAATATTTAACTTTACCGATTTTCACTTGTATCTTATTATGAAGTTCAAAATGCTTCGCTGGCAACGAGCTTTGTGAGCTAAATACATGACATTGTGGGCATAATCACAAAATCCATACGAAATTCAGTTGTGTTCCACGAAAACACACGTGCACTGACATTAAAGGGAAAATTGTGTTATGTCCGCGCGTCCTCAGTCCTAATTAGCCTAGTTTTCACACACCCCATCAGAAGGCCAAAGCCTGTACTCCCTTTATGGTTTCAATAAAGAAACACCAATAATGCTCATAAAACACAGCACAACACGGCTCTAAAAGCATTTAATCTGTCTCGTGTCACATGCAATGCCTCATTTTTGTCAGTCGTTCCTCACTGTCAATCGGCCAATCGGACACATGGAAATTACAATTTTACCGCTGCTGCGACAACTAGGCCTACTGCTACTATACTGCTGCTACTACTACGCATACATACATTAATACGAAATGTCTGCATTCACCATTATTTTAAATCTGTATATCAAATTAACATGCGCAATGGCTAATACGCACAACTTACTTTTTCAGGATACCTGTGATTATACTCCACAGGACATGCTTCAATCTATATTAAAACATTTAATATATCGCTCTAGTTCCCTAACTTTTCACTTGTTAATTCATCCGAAAGACGCTCGAATTCGAGGACGACTTTTCGGAGGTTCAGGACAGAAAAACAACCAGGCTGGCTAAATGCAAATCGCAACCGTCCCAACTGCACGAGCGTGGATTGCTGGCGCGCTTGACCTGGAGTTTAGAGACGGGACTTGAATAGGTCTAAAGATGTGCAAGACCTAGGCCTAGGACCTAAAATGTACGCAATATTTTACACTATTTAGTCGTGTTTTTTGTCACTAACAACAAATGTCCTCTACTAAGCAGGCGTATGCAAGATTACCTCTGCTTTTCCCTACAAGAGCGCCGTCATCGCGCGACGCCCTCTAATCTAGATGCCATGCTTTATGTAACCTACAGAAAAAGAAATCGATTATGTAACCCATGGCAAGCCGGCTGTTTACCATACACAATTTTTATGCTACATAGCAAATCTTTCTAAATTCTGGCATCAATTAGAATGGACACGTGATCTTGGAATAAATTATTAGGTGTACAAGCCGTTATGGGTTGTTCCTCTTGTCCTGATCTGACTAGTTCAGAACAAAATACTCAAATCATTTTCTAAACGTACTACTTTATCTCAATAACACAGCATTTTATGACTAAATATCGTAAATGAGTTTGTCGAATATGTTTTTCCAAATATTTTCCAAATTGAACGTTGCACGTTCGACAAATCTCCCAATTGACGCAATTCATCCACGGTAGTTGTTTTTTTTTTTTTGGTAAATATTGTGAAATAACGTAGTTTATTGTATAAGCAATTGTAATAATTATGACACAATTATGATCGAATATGTTCAATATGAACATTATTTCTAAAACGGTTCCGCTCAGCAATGTAGTCATGGAAATCAGCCTTTTTGGAAAAAAAAAATTTGGAGAGGTGGCAACCTTACATTAAAAAACATTTTTGTGCAGTTTTATTAAATAAAAAGTTGCAGAACACAAGTCTACAGAAAACAGTCTTAATTGAAACCAATAAACTTGCTGGTGTTCGCTTTAGTGATGATTTTTAAACAGTGGGCTTTGTACCTTACAAAGGTAAATGTGCCACGTGTCGAAAATATAAATAACCTTCAGTGCATTAGATGCCCGGATGACATGCTTCAAAAGGATCCCACCTCCGCTTTTAATCCAGCAATCAGCCAACACAGGCCGGCCAACTTGGAGAACAACAGCCGCTTTTTCGCACCATCAACTCTGCGCTCCAACTCAAACGGAAGTCCCGCCCCCCTAGTGACTTTACTTCGATGATGTAACCCCCTTTCCAAATTTAGCATGTTGCTGATGCTTCAGAAGTTTTCCTCTGGTGGAGGCTGCTGTCTATTACGCGACGTCATAACGATCCTGTTATTATTGTAAACAGAGAGCCTGCTTTACACTGCCGCTCTCCACTAAGCTCAAGTAGCCTATCCGTGGTCCTTTGTTCACATTGTGAAAATACCAACGCGAGAAAGCCTGATAGACACCGAGGGGCGACGTGTCTTCGCCTGCGCCGTATGCACCGTCACAAAGATGGTAAATGCGCAGTGTATTAAAGTTGATTCATTTACGGCGCACAATATTTACCCTGAATTAATTTGGAGCGGCAGCACGATTGCTAATCGCGCACACTAGCCTATCACGCAAAGCCGGCACCCAGCGACCGTGTTACAAACAGTTTCAGAGTGATACGCTTTAGGACCTGTCGATGCCCAGATATATAGCCTAGTCGTTCTATACAGACATGACGTTACAGTGAAATGCATCTATAAACCATGTTTAATTCCGTAATAGTAGAACAAAGCAGCAAACACTAGTGAAAAAATCGCGGCGATATAAGATTGTGCACTTTCAAAATGTGCACAAGTTATAAATAAATTACAGGGTCAACTTAATATTAAACACGTTCAGTTGCATAACATTTCACGCTTTTTTGTCCGTTACAACTGTATGCACAGTGTGTTCGTTATTCATCTCTTAAAGCTGCAGTGTTTTTTATCTACACGATAGCCCCGTGTTATTCACTGCCAGGGAAATATTTCTCAACAACTTTAATATTCAGATATGAAAATCCGTATACAATGAAGTCTGCCGAAAATTCCAGTTTCTATTGAACAGGGGAGGACCGAGCAGCGCCTCTTCAGTTTAGACGAATGGATAAATAAAATGAAGACAGAATATCAAGACAGCGAAAGGGAAAAAGAACAGTTAATGACACTTACTTGAGCGCTAGGGAAACCTGGAAAGCGCTGCACTATTCGAATGTGCACGTCGGTCCGCCTCTTCAAAAGGCAAATTTATATTCCAGTTCAAGACTTCCATCTACCTGACAATGACGCCTCGCGCCTCTTTTTTTAATGCAGTTTCAGCAAAGCTTCAAGGAAGTTGTCCTTTTGTTCCAGTATTTATACATTGCGTCAATGTTGCGAAGAGAGGAGGCGGAGCGGTGCACTTCCAGAAAAAAAAAAGAAGAAGCCGAGCACACGACCTTATGTACACAAACCTAAACCCTCCACCCTGGCAAAAAAAAATCGCCGGGATCTGATTAGATCACGTGCTATGCAATAACCAGCATGTCTTCACACGGCAACGGCAGCCTCGACAACATGAAACAAGCGCCACGGAGGGAGAGACGGCTAGGCTATTTGGACGAGGAGCGTGCGGAACTGGGCATATGGATTGGGCACGGGGGATGTGAAGTGCCATCCAACTCCTCGCCCAAGCGCTGTGATTAGCCACTCGCTAAGCGTATAGGAAGGGAGCGTGTAGGTTTATTACAACGAAGACAGGTCTCGAGCCTCCTTTCCGTGGCAAACAGACAGATCCTGCGCTATGGTCTGGAATAGCCTAAGTATATTTTGTCCACGGGATAAACTACAGTGAGTTTACGCGGTCAGTGATAGCGCGTGTGCTTAAGGTGAACGATATACATTTATCGTAACAGTAGAGCGGGGTCTGTATTTGAAAACCGAATTCCCTAATTATATTTTGTACACGGGAGAAACTACAGCGAGTTTAGTCGGTCAGTGATAGCGCGTGTGCTTTAGGTGAACGATCCATTCATTTATCGTATCAGTAGAAGCAGGGTTTGTACTTGAAAACCTCTGTAATCGCACAACTTTCAGTCGTCCACTAAGCCCCCTTCAACCATACACATTCAATTTGAATGCTCTAATAAGACGGACATAATTGCACCGGAAAACGAAATAAAAACTGAAAGTGTACGTGCCTATTAAATGTAGACTTAGAGAACAATGCTGTTAACTTTTTAACTTTTTTTTCCAGCAGGTGAGCAAGTTGCGTAGGCCATATGTGCAGGCCTACGGTCGGGGGTGCGCCTGCAATTGCCAAGAGTAAAACAAAGTTGATTAAGTGGGTTCTATAGTATTTGTTTTGACGGGTGAAACCCAAAGCAATATCGGATCCTTGTTTAAACCTATAAAATCTTTGTTTACCAGTAATTTACGTTGTTCTCTATGTTCGTGCATGTTCATGATATTCACCATTTAAGCGGTGCATGTAATAAAATACACACATGCCTAGAATTCACACACAACGTAATGTTAACTTATGATTTAGCACTACTAAACAAAAGTCAAAAACTGACGTTTTCCGTCAGAAATTGTTCTCATGACCCAGTTTCAGTGAAGGAATGAAATTACATATTACACATTAAATGTGTAACACCAACTCTGTTCAATCGTTTTTTGCGAATTCATGTTTCAAATGGCCTGTGTTTGAAATCACATCTGCGATCTGTCATTAAGGGCTCCATTGCAGAGTTATTCCCAGATCGCCTCTAATGATTAGGCCGGGTTTTGGGGAGGGGGGGGGGGCGTTATCACACTGAAGGCCCGGTTCCCTTTTCTACGGCAAGAATGTCACTTAGCACTTAGTCCGTAATAGGCTACAATTTGACCAATTCAGTGGTTGAATATCTTATGCAATATAATAATGGAGTTTTTATGTGCATTTTCCCTTCGCTGTAAATTCAGTCTACCAGGCTAAATAGAGCGCATTGAATGTTAAAGTCTTTACCGTTAATCTATTCAGAAAGTCATAGCAGAAATTAACACAGGTCATTCTGACGTGTGTTTATTGTAGTTAATTTTTTAGCATATATACACCGATTAGGGAACTGCGGTGTATCTTAGACGTGGTTACAGTTTAGTGCAATCAATAAGCCTTTCAAAAATCTAGTCATACATTGAATTAAACCGTGACATAGTTTGTTCTGTGAAAACAGATTAAATAGGCTACCCGGTGCTAATTCTGTAATAGCTCATTAATTGAATACTAAGACAAACTTGCAGATTGAGGTTTCCTTTAAAATATTTTGTCTTGTATGAAAATAACTCAGTAGGTTGCAGACATGTAAGCGCGGTTAAATTTACCAACCACGTATCATTTGAATTCCTTACCTGTGAAAGTATTGCACATACGGGTTATGCCAACATATAATTCTAGTATAAACTACGTATACAGCAATAGTTTTAAAAGGAATGCCAGGTAGCCTACGTTTTCAAGAAAAAGGCTAAAAACAAAAATTTTCTGTAAATCCTGCGGTGTGACCCAGAACGCCAATCAATGTAGAGCCTTCCCAGACAAATTAATAATAGTGTTCAGAATCTTTTATCTGTAAACGGGAGGCGGTGTTTTTTTTTTTTTTGTTTTTTTTTTTTGTTGAAGAAACCGAGCTTTTAGGAAGTTAGTTTTTAAAAGTTGGCTATTTATAGAAGAGAAAACACAGCCTTGCACATTACTGTTTACACAGCTGAGGTGAGCTGTCGGTATTTTCCAGCAATTACCTGTTTTGCACAAGAACGACCAAAGGAATTTAAATAAAAACGCGTAGTTGAAATGAAACCGCCCTCTTTTTCAACAACTACAGAAAGGCTCAGATACGAAAGAAAGGAAGTTGGATGCGAAGATGAAGTTGCGATAATAACCAAATGACTTAAAGGCTCTGAGCAGGCGTGAAAACACCTCCGAAGAATTTAACATACCCTTTAAAGCCACTCAGAGGCTACAGGTTTATAACTTTGAGTGAAACAAAAAAAAAAAAGTGATTATTTCTGTCACTTTGGACACGGGCAATTAAATTTCTTGTTATTCTGCATTCACAGCCATTGTTTTGTTTACAAAATTAGCCAGACATGGGTGACTTCTAAACTTCTTTTGAATACTCAAGGCTTATTTCTGGTTCGATTGTACCCCTCCAGTAAACATTTGGAACAAATCTTGGACTATTCAATCCCAAAAATGAATTACATTAATTCGGCACTGACCCCAAAGTCAGTAATTTTGCTGCATAGGCCTATTTCCTGCAGGATGATCATCGCTAATGTAGAATGAAAGTTGATAATGCTCTTAGACGACCAAAAACCGTGACGAAAGCGTATTACACCATGGCTTGGACTATTTTTCAGACATTCTGGTGTCAAAGCCTGGACGTGATAGTGTTTTACCCACTTACGGTGGGTTTTGTGTAGTCCCAGTTGGCTCCTACGGTTGATCACACCGCTAGGCCGTTCACGTGCGCACAGTCGCTTAAAGAAAATTGCGCTACAAGTTCTGAGTACGTAGCCCACTTGTCAAACAGCAGCACGTGCAGGTCTGTCCCGCAATGCGGTATTCTCAGGAGAATAAGAGCTGAGACTTGAGTTTAAATTGAAGCGCGTGATGAGTTTTAATACCGGTTCAAGCAATGGG
Organism: Anguilla rostrata; assembly: GCF_018555375.3. Taxonomy (NCBI): domain Eukaryota; kingdom Metazoa; phylum Chordata; class Actinopteri; order Anguilliformes; family Anguillidae; genus Anguilla; species Anguilla rostrata. The sequence continues at coordinate 32,557,418 of NC_057947.1, read as the reverse complement.
CCTGCAACATGACCACGTAAAACGGCAGCGAAGCGGAGTGAGCCGTCTTCATTCAAGTATTATTTGTCAGACAGCACCTAAAAAGTTGCATTTACCAAACACGTAAACTGTACCCTCCTGGTAAATAAAGGCTAATAGCTTGCATATAAATTAGGAATCGAGTTTATTAAAAATATATTATGGGCCAAAGTATAGGAACCAAAAATTATGGAAATATATTACCCAAAGATATTTGTTCATTTATGTGCATTGCCTGCTTGGTTCTCCATTATTGATTTTCTTGTAGACTTACGCGTTAAACACGATTTGTTAGGATTTTTATGTATGCAGCGTGCGTGTATGTAATATCCCCATATTTTAAATTATGTGTGCTGCTGCCTTCAAGCCACAGAGTAAACCGACCAGAAGTTTCGATCTCGATCAAGTTATTTGGTGTTTTCTCGAGATGACAGTCGCATAGCGGTACAAGTAACATGCCATGAGATATTCTGAGAATTAGACAGCCAATTCTGAGAATCGACGTTTCCAGAACTTCTAAGAAGCAGGCGGGCTGTCATTTCTACACCAGATATAATAAATATCATTGCAAGCGTTTCGACGTGGCCTCACTTTTGTTATGGATTTTTTACACTTAAGTTATGCGAACCGATTCTAATGATAAAATGCGAAAACTACTTCCTGCAAGGAAACACGGCTTCAGCATTACATAATTGAACTTAAAAATGCACTATCCTTTAAAAAAAGCCAAATACACCGAGTTCCACAGAAGGCAGGCAAGGTTAGAACAAATTTTGTTTTCATAATAGGCTATTTTCTTCCACATAAAAGGGAGAAACCTTTAAAGTTCCATTTTCTTCTAAGAATAACGTGGCTAGGTGTGTGGCCGGCGTGTTTAGTTTTGATATAATCGGTTATGTGAAATGTGTTTTCGTGCAATATGTTCATTCTCGCTGTAGCTACGTGATTTCATAGTGACAATTCAAACGGCTACCCAAACTGCAACAGCCCAGTTCTTATAAACCCGCCGACACACAGACAGGATATTGGCACGAGCCGTGCATTTAAAAAGTTGTTCATTCAGCCGAGGGCTCCCCCTTGAAGTTACTCGCGCGAGTTGGAGAGAGGGGGGCTTCTGGTTTCTCAATGCATTTCCCCCCCACACTGAATGAAAACGAATTTATCATTTTTGAGATAAGACGACGGCTAATTTTATTTCATGCATTATTAATTTCACAAGTAGGCTATTTAGCAAATACACGCCGATATTTTTTTCGAGAATAAACTTGCTTTTCTTTTAAGATGTCCGGGGACATAATGTGTTCGACTAAGGATGACACAGCGCGAATTTCCGCATGTATAGCTATCAATTCTGCCTAGCGGATAATTATTTTTATCGTTATAATGCTTTCCTTTATTCGAGTTGTGCACTTCATAGTAGAACGTTTTTTCCAATTAATCGGGGTACAGATTATACTTCATGAAACCATTACATTCCCATAAATAATACAATATCTATGTTTCCTGAAAGGTCAACGTATCGAGTCTATACAGGACAGAAGTGCTAAAGGATTGCAATCAAATACAACTGCGTGTATTTGTTAGTGGTATCGCATCTTATCTATAAATGCCTCCGAACAAACATTAACAATTTCAAATTAATATGGAGCACATTCCATAAATTTAATTCATTGTTTATTAAATGAACATACATTCATTTTGAAACGGTCTATTTAAAGGTTAATAATTTCTGTGAAAGCTGCTGGCGAGCATTAACACATAATTTTGATCATTCTAGATTTTGCATTGCATCCTCCATATATGTATAGATTAGAAATAGCCGTACATTGGGCGACAAATACAAGAACAATTCCGGAGTAATATAGCTACTGTCATAGTGGGCTGTCACTTTAATAAAACTGAGCTTTGCTCACTTTAAGATAAGCTCATAATGCCGCATGTTACTAAATTAATGTTCTTCTACTTGACTTACCATAGATGTCCTTTTTACGACATTTACGTAGCCACAGGATCATTAATATGACTTTCAAAATGCGAATGATCAGCACGATTTTGAGAAAAACTTTTATTACTTATTACGCGGACATAAAGGCGAGGATAGTACAAAAACACATTATTTAACAATTGCCATGTGCCCCCTTACACGCCACGCTTGAACAGGCTAAATAAAATGTTATTTGTAGAACGTGTGGAACAATGTGGTAAGTGGAGTCACAGCCGCAGCCCATCTGAAACACGTATAGGCTACTTTAAAAAAATGAATCAAAACGAGACCAAGTCACAGATGTTTTTTTTTTTTTGTTCCCCACGAACGCAATATCAAGAAACACTTCCCTTTGTTGTAGATGTCTAGCAAATAAATCATGACTTCGTACTGGCACAGCGAAATACCCAGTGTTTCATCACCTGACCTTGATAGCGTAGGCTACCCTTTAGTCTGAAGGAATACACTATTGGACTCAAATTCTGGCCTGCTTTCACCCAGCATTTGTCCTTAACTTTGACGTACAAGTAGCCTGAACGCAAGCGTAAGTCTTCATAAATTGAGCTTGACGAGTTAATTTCAGTAAAGACGGAATTTGCCAAATTGTGAATTGTGGAAAACAAACTCTTGTTTTCCAAACACCCAAAGTTAAGGACTAATGAGTTTATTGGAATCCCATGGTCTGCAGGTTTGTTTTCGCTTTAAAAAATCTGCAAACAATTCACTTCAAAGAAACCAGACGAGATAAGTTAACTGCGCAGTTATCATAACTACTTTAATCCACCAATTAAGTGCTGTGCTACAAAAAACAACATGCTGGGGCCTTTCAGGACCAGAGTTTCAGACCCCTGTACTGGGCAACACAGCAATCGGACATAATTCTGTTCAAGTACGAAACACGAATGGTATACTTGCCGTGAAAATGAAAAGATGGATCCTTCCGTGGTTTAAAACGTGTTGCCCCGCAAAGTACCGACAGCATGTTCCGCCGCTGTGCTGGGGAGATGCGCTGACATACCTCAGCTGTGATATGACGTCAGAACCATCGTGGTCATCCCGCGTTCCCGCCAGCCCAGTCAACCAATCATTCCTTCCTCCTGCCCCCCGATTGGACACGTTTCCCTCCGTCTGTTGTAGACTGCTTATCGAATCTCTTTCCACACTCGGATGAAAGTAATACTCTTTAAAGGGATAGTTGACTTTTTGAAGTTTTTCCAAATATATTATTTCAGTTTTACTTTGTTTTCGATTGGCCCCGTTCGTGCTCTAATGTAAGAGCATAAACTGCGGGTAACCCTAAAGCAGCGTGAGCAGTGACGTAAAGCCAGTAAATCGTCAAAAACTTCTGTTCGTAGGCTCTGTAAAATGTACTTAATGGACACAAAACTGACTGGGCCAATCAAACATTTACAATAAATAGGTGTGAAATCTCAAGCTATTGAACGGCAGTGTATGCTTTCAAATAAAACTTGTCTGCAAGTGAATTTACTCTTCTGGCTGCAGTGTATTGGTTCAAATGACAGCGCCTCTTTAAACTTTGACCTCTTTTCTCAGGTGTGATGAGTTTCTGACACGGATACTGTTATCTTCATATTTCACATTGATAGTGGACGCTGGGGTGTCTCTAGCATCTGATTTCACAGCAAAAGCAGTAACCAGTTACACCCAAGAAACTTGGTAAGGTGAGTTTACTGTGTGGGTAGCTGCTTTAATTAATCATTTATATACCAAGAAACAATGAAAACCAGTAAATCTTGTGTCTCCAGGACCAATAGCCACTTATTGGCACCAACCTGGTAAATACAGGTATGTAAACAAGTTAAGGTTCTTAATTAGGCACGAATGTGTGGAAGCCCTATATTATTAACCCTGACAGAATTAATATGTGACTGGTTCATATTTAATCCAATCAGGTGTTGTAAATACTTAAGAATGGTTCAATTTCAAATTCAAGTTCTCTTAATGTTGCATACTAGATCTGACATAATCTATCCCAGTGATATACAATTTAGGTGATACGCAATGGTTGATCATAAATGTCATGTCAAAATATATTTATCTAATGAATGAAGTAAAGAGATACTAATTAATTCCCTTGAAATTGTCTCATTGGAAATGGTCACCTAGTGTATCAATGAATGCGTCCTCTCTCTTTTCATTGCATTATATTCATTTATTTGTTGGGGATAATGCAATTCGACAGTGCTAAACTACATTGTTAAACATAGGCAACAGACATGTTCCACATAAGGTTTCAAGCTAAGGCTTACTTCCTACCCCAGGTCATCTTTAGTAGAGATAAGATCATCTAATTTGTGATGATGGTGATGGTTTTTGTAACAAAAAAAAAAAAAAGTGAAACAAACACACAAAACAAAACAAAAATATTCCTGTGAATATCTTCATTTTGAAGGTTATTTATTCAGCGCTTGGAGTCTGATAATCCGGCATGACCTGTGGAGGGGGAAACGGGAAAATTGGCCGATTACATCGCAAACTCAAGAACATTCCACTTCAAAACGCGTAGTGGAGACGTGTTTGATTTTAATAAAATCTTGCATTGCTGTATGTGGTAGACCCAGACATAATGTACGTCTGCTTTCTCTGTTTTGCGTGTCTTTGGATTGAAATTGTGTGACCTTTTTCTTGAGACACCTACGAGACACAAGACTGTTCTGCGGAGGGATTGCTTCACAGATACAATCAGCATTGCAGGGGAATTGAAGAGAAGCTAACATTTACTACTGCTACTACCCTGAAATTATGCTGTAAACGTTGCAAATGTGACGCCAGTTTTGCAGACCAGAAGCTGACGGGCCCAACCGGGGAAGCTCTCAAATGCAAAAGTGCCACTTCTGCAGTGCCTGCTTTGAGCCTAAAGCCCTCGCCCAATTAAAACACAGCAAAACCAGGAAATGACCAGAGGAATACACGTGCATGATTCTGAGCCTATTAAACACACATGTGCAAGTGCATGCGAGTGCCGACCATCCAATTTCATATGTAATTGAACTGACAAAAAGAAAAAGAAAATAAAACAAACACAAAAACAGATGCTGCACATAATTTATTCAGCCCCTGTTCACCCAAGGACAGCTTATACAAATTTAAACATGTTATTTAGATTCACTCGCTGTCCTCAAAGGTAAAGCAGTCATCACGGTCCATCTGGGATTGGAACCCACAACATACCGGCTTCAGGACCCCAAACCCCTGGGCACTGCTCTTCAACAATGCTACCATTTGCGTGTGAAATGGTGCAAGCAACAAAGAAGACCTTACCAATGGCGTCCATTTTGTATCGGCAACCTTTATATTTTTAACCACATGAGACAGGAACAATATAGCCAAACAAATATATATATATCACCATAACGCAGTGCTCCACATCTTGGGGGTTTTTATGTGTCACACATGCACATTTCTGCTCATTTGCATCTGTGCGTGGGCGGGTGAGTGCCAAAATGCAAAGCACTCAGAAACCCGTCAGCCCCAAATCGCACGGCTTATCCTCCAAACTTAAAGGTCAGGCTCCATCTGAGGCCTGGTGCCAGGGTTTCAGGTTACTGAAGCTGAACCCAAAAAAAAAAAAAAAAAAAAAAATTCACCACCGATCGGTTGCCGTTCAGCATCTTCTGCTTTTTTTTGTGTGGCAGTGCTGGGGCGCCGCTGTCTTTGCTCCCCCCCCCCCCCTCCACCCCCCATGCCTGAGTGGGCAAGACGGGCCTGGTATGGATGCCAAAACCCAAGAGCTACTCTCTCTCTCTCGAAAGCCCTCGGTGTCACGGCAACACGCCCCCTGAGATACGGGCCCTGTGTGACATCAGCGCTCCGTCCCGTTTAAGCGATCTACAAGGACGGGGAGGTCTGCTCTAACGAAGAAGAAAGGATGTTTAAGGCATAAAAACGAGCTTTTCATTCCCCAGCAGGGCATCTTGGGTTGTTCTGTGAGGACAGCAGTTATTGATCTTAAGTTTTTTTTTTCTTACTGGCTAATAAATGAGTCTGAAGCTATGTTGTCATCCTGATGTTTGAAGCACTTCTGTAAGTGGCTCTGAATGAGAGCATATGCCAAATGATGTAAATCTGTGCAAAATCCAGGGACATGTTATGGTTGTACATGCCCAATTAACCAGGCACCTGCTTTGTGCATTTAAGTTTTTCCTGGGGCTCATTTTGTAAAAATCACTGTCCTTAAAACATAACATGAAGTTAATGCTACAAATGTTAAGCAGAAGTTGTTTGGTATACTATGTACAATTTCCCCATTTAAAAAACTTTCTTTAATATTAAATGTATTTAATGAATATAACATTGATTGATTTAATTGATAATATCTTATAAACTGATTGGGGGACTTTCTAAGTACAAATACATGAAAAGGCCTGTAATTAATAAAAGCATTTCATTTGATCTGTCACTATAAACCGCAAACTAACACACTCTTTTTTAAAATTAACCCTGTGGTGGTAGCATTTGAAGTGTGAGTGATAGCTGGAAGACCATATTACGTGGGAGGTGCTGGGTGTGACTCATCAGGCCCAGTAAAACATTGCTGGATTAAAACCGTTAAAACACCGGTGGCTTGTCAGAAACCTCGTAAACAAGCTTTCCGCTGGCTTGGCCACGAAAAGGTTAATGTTAAATTTAGCCGGAGAAGGGCGTAGAGAAATGCAGCTTGTAACAGCAGAGGCCAGAGGTGTCTGCTCGTGTCATTTAGAATTTCCTCAGGCGCACCGAATTTCAAACGTGAGGAGTTCTCATCTGATGCGTGATAAACGTTCACACACGGACCTGTTGAAGATGATCAATGTTCAGATAAGCACATTCAGAATATGGTACATGTTTAGATAAGCATATATGGAAGATGATAAATGTAACGAGAGACATGATGCTAAATGCTTGTCAATGTCTTTGGACCAAAAAATTATACTGAGGAAGACAACAAAATGTTAGTTCCTATAAACAAGATAATTCTATTCTGTACACCAATACGAATAAACATAATTTGAGAATATATCATTTGCAATAAAATAGGACATATGAAACTGGTGTGTAAAATACATAATTATCCAGCTCAGAAATTAATTCATATTTAAGTCCTTCTGCAGTGCTAACATTGAGGTATGAGCGGGAGGGTTTACAGAAGATGCTGGTCTGGGCAGTGTAGCATAATGGGTAAGGAGCTGGTCTTGTAACCTGAAGGTCACAGGTTCGATGGCAGGTAGGACACTGCCGTTGTACCCTTGAGCAAAATGCGGTAATACCACATGGTCAGGCCACATGTTAAGGCCACGCGATGAGGCCACACGGTAAGGCTATGTGGTAAGGCCACGCGGTAAGGCCACATGGTAAGGCCACACAGTAAGGCCACACGGTAAGGCTACGCGGTAAGGCCACACGGTAAGGCCACATGGTAAGGCCACACGGTAAGGCCACATGGTAAGGCCACACGGTAAGGCCACGCGGTAAGGCCACACGGTAAGGCCACATGGTAAGGCCACACGGTAAGGCCACATGGTAAGGCCACACAGTAAGGCCACATGGTAAAGCCACACGGTAAGGCCACACAGTAAGGCCACATGGTAAAGCCACACGGTAAGGCCACATGGTAAGGCCACATGGTAAGGCTACACGGTAAGGCCACATGGTAAGGCCACACGGTAAGGCCACATGGTAAAGCCATGCGATGAGGCCACAGGATAAGGCTACACAGTAAGGCCACATGGTAAGGCCACACGGTAAGGCCACACGGTAAGGCTATGCGGTAAGGCCACGCGGTGAGGCCACGAGATAAGGCCACACAGTAAGGCCACATGGTAAGGCCACACAGTAAGGCCACATAGTAAGGACACACGGTAAGGCTACGCGGTAAGGCCACACGGTAAGGCCACGGCTACTGGGACAGACAGCAGCGAGCAGGAACAGGAGCAGGAGCGCGAGGTGTCGCGTGCCCCATCCGTGACCCAGACGATATGTATATCTTCCTTCATGCCCCATCAAGTCAAACGGCCGTCTGCATTTCTGAGAAACCGTCCCCGTGTGTGCTGCTTCCAGCCTATATTTAAAAGGAGTTGCTACCCTCTTGAATTACTTGGCCCTGTTCCCTTCCACAGTCTGCCCAGCCTACCCCCCCCCACCCCACCACACCCCACCCCACTCTACCCCACCGCACCCCACCTCACTCTACCCCACCGCACCCCACCTCACTCAAGGCCGGAGACACACACACAGTGTTTTTGAGCCCCCTGCACGATGCCACAAACAAACATGGCAGAAACGACAGGCAGCCATGCCACGAGACCGAGCTGCGCGTAGGTTTCCCCACACGGCAGCGCAGAGCATGTGGAGAGTGTGTGTGCGTGACTGTGGGCGACCACGTCTGCGCGAGAACATGTGTGAGTGAGAGGTGTGTGTCTGTGTGTCACGAGCATATCTGTGTGTGTGTGTGTGTGTCTGTGTGTGAGCATGTCTCAGTGAGAACATGTGTAACCGAGTGGTGTGAGTGTGTGTGAATGGTGTGTGTCTGTGTGATGAGCATATCTGTGTGTGTGCGTGTGTGTGCGTGGTGTGTGTGTGTATGTGTGTATGTGTTGTGCGTGTGTGTGAGAGAGTGGTATGTGCCTGTGTGTGAACATGTGTGTGTGTGTGTGTGTGTGTGAGAGTGCGTGTGTGGGTGGTGTGTCTGCGTATGTATGTATGTGTTGTGCGTGTGTGCGTGTGGTGTGCGTGTGTATGAGAGAGTGGTGTGTGCCTGTGTGTGAACATGTGTGTGTGAGAGTGCGTGTGTGGGTGGTGTGTCTGCGTATGTGTGCATCGTGTGTGAACGTGTGTGTGTGGTTAGAGAGGGAGACTTGTAAGATCTGACTCACAGACATACAGTAACGAGGCAAACATATGTCTGGATAGGTTGGTAATAATCAATATTTATTTAATAGGCCTAAATATTTGTAATTTTAATCTGTGTGTATTCATTCATCCCACCCCCTTGTTTCTGTAGTGTAAACGATTGTATGTTTGCTGGTGTAAAATTCTGTCTGTGAGTGTTTCAGCTGTAGTGGCTGGGAGTTGGTGACGATGACTGGGCAGCTGTGGGATATCTATGAGACTTCAGCTTCCACACAGCCAACACTGAATCTGAGAGGGCAGCTGTGGTGGGGAAGGGGGGGGGGGGGGGCATCCAAGGGGGCCAGGGCCATGCACAGCAGTACCTTTAGAGTTGTGGTTCCCAAATTTGCTCAGCGCCCCCATGGTGGATCTGGGACAGGCGCTGGTACGTATGGCTGGCAGTGTGAGGTATTGTATATCACGTACACTTCCTGCAAACATTCACACCAGTCAAATCACACACTGCATATATAACACTTATTATCGCACACATATCACTACCATAATATACAGAGGTATATTACAATCTGCACATATGTGCATAGCACTTGTTATATTGTAAATGAACCTGACGATGTTCTGGCAGGTTGAAGTATTTGAACCCACATTTCTTACATTTTGAGATGGGGTTAGGGTCATAGAAAGTGTATTTGCTCATAAAGGGGTGATGAGTTTGGAAACCTGAGAGGCGCTGGTGTGGGGCCCTGGTATGAGCGTACGGGATGCCAGCACGGAGCGTCAGACCTCTGACCTCAACCTGGGGCAAATGAGCCCGGGGCAAACCAGCCTGGGGCAAATGAGCCCGGGGCAAACCAGCCTGGGGCAAACCAGCCTGGGGCAAATGAGCCTGGGGCAAACCAGCCTAGGGCAAACCAGCCTGGGACAAATGAGCCTGGGGCAAAGCAGCCTGGGGCAAATGTACCTAGGGCAAAGCAGCCTGGGGCAAACGCGCCTGGGGCAAAGCAGCCTGGACGCTGGGGGAGGGTCCCTGGGCACTGTAATACAGCAAAAGGGCCCTTGATTAGAAAATGGGAAAATATGTAAAAAGATGAAAAGTCAAACTGTTGGGGTACAGGGAAATATTCTGAGGTACAGCAAATATTTTGGGGTACTTTTAGCTCCATTCACATTAACCTGTTGGTGTACAAGGCCTAGAGTGGATGCCACCATACACAAAAAAATAAAATAAACACAGCAAAATAGATGTTTTGTAAAGATCATGGAAAGTCTTTTTTTGCAACAGAAATGACTCCATTGCATGGTAAATCATATCAATAATTAAACAAGACCAGGTTAAAACCTAGTATATGGCTGGACCTAACACACGTTATCTGGCCGACCAATGGTGTACCTTCATTACTCACTCACTCACCCACTCAGTCACGGACGTTCGCGTTTGTAGGGCTGGCCCCCGCTGTTGCGGTCCAGCCAAAGATGTTCAAACATGGAAATTTTAATTAGCGCAGTTCATACGCTGGAAGTCGGTGGGTCCACACTGGCACACAAAGCGTACAGGAAGTGACCTATCGCCCTGTCAGAGCGCTCCCCACCAAACCCAACGTCTTACTCATCGGCTTTTCTCCCCCAACACTGATGCGTAGTACCCAGTGGCTGCCCACTCGTTATGGATGGAGCCAGTGTCTTTCTTTCTTTCTCTTTCTTTCTTTCTTTCTTTCTTTGTCAGCTTGCATGAGTAACATTTCATTGATTCACTGTTATTGCAGAAACGCCTCCACAGGAACTCATCACGTCCTAACGAACATGTGTGTGCATGTGTGTGGGGTGGGGAGCGGTGGGAATACTTGATCGTGCTCATATCGCATATTGTCAGTTTCAGGATTCAAAAAGGGAACAGGAAATGGTTACAGAATTACATGTATATTTTACTCAGAAATGCACAGGCTGTTATTGAAAATACAGCGATCCAACTGGGTATATGACATTATGCTGCTGTAATGATACAAACATAAATGTATATTTGCAACAATATAATAATAATAATTACTACTATTATAAACATATACATATTATTTTTATTATTACAATACTTAAAATATATAATAGTAGCTGTAATAGGGAGCACTAATATTATTTTTTAGAATTCTGTAATTTTCTATTTTAATTTAAGAAAACTGGATTTTAAGTTCAGCTCACAAGCCAAAATAAAATTAATTTAAAACCTTAATTCATTTCAAAATCCAGCGATTAGCGGTCAGAAAACGACAAGCCGCAACAAATACTCTCGTCATTTTCATGAAACATTTCAGCTGAAGTCGTTGTCGCGGGGGAGCGCGCGAGCGGCTCGCAAAGTGTAGCGGGACAGGAACTGTGTAACTTGCAGGCAGGCAGACAGCTGTGCGCCCGCGCAGACAGACACACACCCATAGTGTCTGCGACAGCACCAGCTGCTCCCTGGCTGCATAACAAAAGTACCATAGGAGCAGAGAGCGCGAATGCCGGGAATAGCAGCTTCTGAAATAGTCGCGCCCCTCGCTCTTCAGCCGGCTCGAATGGTCGGACTAGCGGCGCGAGCTGAGGCACGCTTTTGTGGCACTCGAAGAACGCGGCCGTGCGCTACGGTCAGTTGCTCTCGACCCGATTGTGTGACGCCGCATTAATTTCGAAAGGGCGCGAAACCCAACTGTTGGTAGGTTCAGACCCGGGTCACTATTAATTTAATCACTACAGGCAGGCATTTAAATAATAACAAATACAATTTCTGGAGGGGGTTTGGAAACCCTTCACGCAGTGAGTTTGACGTGGGTTGTCATGCATAATTTCCTATGAAATTGTTCCACAGCTGAAATGAATTCTGTAAGTTTAGTTAAAGTTGATCCTTTACACACATTTGCACTATTTTAGCATCTAGTGCAAAGTCATATGACACACATTTCAAAGGTATAGAGGTACATATAAAAAATAATATTTAAATTTGAGCACTTCAGTTAATGGAAGTCCTACAACTTGTTACAGAGTACAATGTCCAGTGTTAATTCAACTGTATTATCTGCTGAATTAACACAGAACATTTTACTGTGTACTTGTGCACTATAATCATAATCACACACACACACACACACACACACACACACACACACACTCACGAACGAACGAACACACTCTCACACTGTCTCACACAGACACACACTTTTTCTAACATCCCCATACTCACCGATTCCCCCGGGCCTTTGTGGAGAGAGAGAGAGGGGGGGTGGGGAGGGAGAGAGGGAGAGGGAGAGGGAGAGAGATAGAGAGAGAGAGAGAGAGAGAGAGACCGCATCCCCTCTTCAGCGGCAGCATTCGGACACACACCTCCCGCCTGCGGTGGGCCCGGGAGCGAGGCAGAGAGCACTGGTGTGAGATGGCAAAGCGACTGCAGGACCATATGAGGCCGGGCCCGTGACTCAGACCAGGCTCGTGTGGGAGTCCGCCTCGCCTCGGCTCGCGGTGCCCGAACTTCGCTCGCTCCGCGTCTAATAAGCGCAGGGCTCCAAAATAGCCCGTGTGTGGGGTGGCGGGACCCACTCGCTGACATCAGTGAAATACCACTCAGAAAACACGGTGGGAAAGACGGTCGTTCCGCCCGCTGATGTTGTGTCACCGCGCGAATGCTTCCGCTCAGGCACGAGCGGTCAGTTCTGGTGAACTGAGCTTCGTCTTCGTACGGAGGTGGCGGGGGGGGGGGGGGGGTGGCGGGTGGGGGGGGGGGGGGGTGATGAGTCTTTCCCCGTGGCTGACCTCGAAGCCTTTTTTCTGACGATGTGACAATGTCAGGTTTCAGTTGGAAGATGACTGATAAAACCGCCCTGTTCACACACAGCATAAGACGTGACTCAAACAATGAATAATCCATGATTTCATTCTCAACCAGGGCATATGAAGGGTTATTTATTGCTATTGTCTTTGCATCATTTTCTCTGTTGTGTTTATGTGTGGGATACCATCTCACAGCACCCGAAAGTCTGTTTCTGTTGATTCTTAGTGAAACCAGACATCCTCAGTGCCCTTTGTAGTGAAAGTGGTCCTGAATTTATACTAGAGAGAGAGAGAGGCACACACACAGAGTGACAGAGAGATAGACAGAAAGGGAGATAGAGGGGGTAGAGAAAGGGAGAGAGAGAGAGGTATTTCTCAGGATTAAAACCCGCCATCTTGAATGTCACCAGGCCGAAGGCCAGTGAAAAGCACTCAATATTGTCATATAAAATGAGTTGAATTAACAATATTTATTGCATTTAGTATTATATTATTTCTTCAGCGTGCACTCTCATCTACAGACAAAAGCCCATCATGAAAAGATTCTGTAAATTTTAGTGCACACTACTGGGACAACATGAGTGAGAATACAGGTATAGATATAGGTAAAGAAACAGGTACAGGTGCAGGAACAAGTAAACACAGAGGTACAGATACAGGTAAAGATACAGGTACAGGTTTAGGTACAGGCAGAGGTAAACATACAGGTACAGATACAGGTAAAGATACAGGTACAGGTTTAGGTACAGGCAGAGGTAAACATACAGGTACAGATACAGGTAAAGATATAGGTACAGGTTTAGGTACAGGTAAACTGAGGTACAGATACAGGTAAAGATACAGGCACAGGTATAACAGGTGGCACTAAACAGCACTGAAATGACCAGCTCACTCCATCACCAACGCATGTTGCACTGCAACACGCAAACGCATGTTGCACTGCAACACATCGACGTACACGCAGTGTCTAACAAAGAGCAGTGCTTCTCCCGCCAGCCTTTCTCGGGCACCAGATATTTAGCAACACAGCTCGTCGAGCTCTGACATGCTGGCTGTGGTTTGGTGGAATGAACAGGCCCTGTGTGCAGCACAGTAAAAGTCTCAGGCCCAGACCAGAGAGAAAGAGGTTTTCTGCTGACTCAGACGGAGAGCCCGGCGGTTGAAGAAGGCGGGGCAGGGGATTTTGGGGTGCTCGCAGCGAGTCCGTGTGGGGGTGTCAGACAGTGAGGCAGTGGGCAGGTTTCCAGACAGCGCGTTTCTGAACGTACGTTCCCACACCCACGTTTCGTCTGGTTTTCTCATGTCAAGTGTTTTTTTTTTGTTTGTTTGTTGTTGAGCCGTTTACATAGGGGATAGCAAAAAAAAAAAAAAAACTATTTCATATTGAAAGTCTTTTTGGTCACTTTCAAGCTGACGGTGCTCCTCTTTGTTCACTAAGTTACGTGGACTCCCCTTGGCTGATTCTGATATATAACACACGTTTTAGCATTAAACAGACAATTATGGTCTACAGGTCTGCGATTCCACAGGATCTGAGCTGACTTACCATGCAGACAGCTCTGAAGGGTAAACGGCCATACTCTGACGGCAGTCTGGGCGTTGTGGGAGGGGAAGATGTTCTGTTGGAGAGCAGAGGCAGGGAGAGCCAGGCTGGCTGTCCTGCAGACCACAGCACAGCCCTGTGGAGGCGCAGTGAAAAGGCCTTCACTCTGTCGGCAGCCAGGGACGCTTTGGGGAGGTGATAATTCATCCAGCTGATCAGAATCCACTGGGGCCCCTAAGGACCAGGGCTGATTGGTAGGGATGAGGGCCCCTAGGGGCCAGGGCTGCTTAGCAGGCATTAGGGCCCTTAGGGACCTGGGCTGATTGGTTGGCATTAGGGGCCCTAGGGGCCAGGGCTGATTGGCAGGCATTAGGGGCCCTAGGGGCCAGGGCTGACCAATAGGGATAAGGGCCCCTAGGGGCCAGGACTGATTGGTTGGCATTAGGGCCGTTAAGGGCCAAGGGTGATCAGGGAGAGAGGGTGAGAAAAGGGGAGAGGGAATGAGGGGGAGAGAAGGTGAGAGAAAGGGAGATGGAATGGGGGGGGGGGTTTACAGTGCCGACCAGCTCTCTCTGCACCCACAGCTCGGTCCTCACTCCTCCACACCCGTCCTGTTTGGACCAGAACCAGGACTGAGGGTTAAAGCAGGAGGTGACAGAGTCAGAGACTGAGTGGCAGGAAAGAAAGACAGAGGAGAGAAATTATAATATCTTTGTGTGAAGGTATTGGGGGGAAAAGCCATGAACCGTATCCAAGCATGTTGGAATAATGTGGTCCGTTGAGTTTTGGCAAGGCTCAGGCTTGGCTTAGATCAAGGACGGGTCACCAAAGGGCATTTTTGGGTTTTTTTTGATTGATTCACAAAAGATCTGAAGCCTAAAGCTGCAAACTAGTTGAATTGACTGTTTGACTGGACCACATGAGAGTCACTGAGTTGCTCACTCCATACAATGTTTTCCTTGATAATGCCTACTTTATTAATTAATATGCAAAGCACACCATTCAGAAAAAACACAAACATGTATTTCTAGCAATAGAAGAATAAAATTGTTCATCGATTTTATCCAATGGCAGCTTATCATCTTACTGTTCAGCGACAGCCGATTGGTTCATATTCTACAACAAATTTAAACAGTTACGTCTGATTTGACAAAGCATAAAAGAAGTTAATGCAGGCTGCCAAACCCACTGTTCTTGCAAAATAATTCTACAACGGCTATTATAATTGGTCTAAAAGAACCTGTCACTTACCAACTCCAGAGAAGTCTGTCCCTCTGCCCCCTACTGCGCTCTGTTTCGATCACGCCAGTAAAATGCGAACTTTGGGATTTGAATCTGGCCGCGGGCCCAAACCGATCTTTCTTCACGTTAAACGCACAGCCTGATGGCTGGGCATCATTTAGCGGCAACATAAAGTTGCCAAAGATTTATGCGGGAGTTCTGTCAACAATGGCTTTTTAGATCAATAATGCCCTGAACAAAAACTTTGCAAAATGCATCCAGAGGAAGATGTTGGAGCATAAATCTGTCGAGAGGAAGAAATTGAGAGAAAAAAATAAATAAATAAAACAAAAAAAAATAACAGAACACAATACATAATTGGTTGGAGGTCTACTTATTCCAGCACAAAGTCTCACCCTCAGTGATTGCCCACCAAAATGACATAAAACATAACATATAATAACTAAGCACAGCCCTAAACAGCACAACTACAGGTGGACTTCAGGACCATGGAAAGCAACAGGAAAATTGGGGGTTGACTAAGACATGAGTTCACCCTTTCAGGCTGAACTGAGACTGCATCTTTTTTTGTCCAAAAGCGGTAAACTGAGACCGAGGGCTTTCCAGCTTGGCTCTGTCTCTAGGGCAGTAGAACTGTCGCCATGGCAGCTATGAGGCATAAACCTGACCCCAACACAGGGAAAGAGGGAACCCCAAAAACACCAGAAACAACATCACAAATTTACCCGCCGTTCACAACCTGTACCAAACTGTAGCAAAGGGACAGTGTGTGACATGTACGTTTATTATTTAGTATATCAGATGCAATGGAGATGTGAGCTATAGGGCTTCTGCACCAAAAAAAGGGGTGGAGCTATGAGGTGTAGGGCTTCTGCACCAAAAAAAGGGGTGGAGCTATGAGGTGTAGGGCTTCTGCACCAAAAAAAGGGGTAGAGCTATGAGGTGTAGGGCCTCTGTACAGAGGAAAGGGGTGGAGCTATGAGCTGTAGAGCCTCTGCGCAGATGAAAGGGGTGGAGCTATGAGGTGTAGGGCTTCTGCACCAAAAAAAGGGGTGGAGCTATGAGGTGTAGGTCCTCTGTACAGAGGAAAGGGGTGGAGCTATGAGCTGTAGAGCCTCTGCGCAGATGAAAGGGGTGGAGCTATGAGGTGTAGGGCCTCTGTACAGACGAAAGGGGTGGAGCTATGAGGTGTAGGGCCTCTGTACAGAGGAAAGGGGTGGAGCCATGAGGTGTAGGGCCTCCATCAGCCTCATGCTGATGTTTGTTGCCGTGGCAGAGGACGCGTAGACACTGGCCAGAGGAGCAGAGGGAGTGGAGGGGGGGGGGCATGATGATTTAGCTACTGGCCCACGTGTTTCTCATTGGAGGGAAAAGAGACTGTAAACCCACAAGATTTAGGGGGGCTGTCCTGTCGATGCCACTGCAGTTTCTCCTTCCATTTGGGCTCTCTTTCTCTCTCCCTCTCTCTCTTTCTCTCTTTCCCTCCCTCTCTCACTATCAATGGACAGGAAGAGAACAAAAGGCTCCCTGAGTTTCTCTCTCTCGCTCTCTCTCTCTCTCCCGCCGGCTCCCTTGGCTTTCTCCCAGAGGATGATGTCATGGGGAATGACTTCACTATGCGATGTCATCATGCCCCCCCCACTCCACTCCACTCCACTCCACACACACACCCTCAGCCCTCCCTCCCAGAGAAAAGGTGCTGCTTTGCTTGGTTGGCTGGCCAAAGAGAGAGAGAGAGAGAGAGAGAGGGAGGGAGGGAGGGAGGAGGGAGTTAGAGAGAGAGAGTGAGAGAGAAAACAAGAAAGGAAGAGGAAGAGAAGGAGAAGGAAAGAGAGGGAGGAAGAGGAGGTGAGAGAAGGAGAGAGGGAGAGTGAAAGAGAGGGAGAGAGAGGGAAGGAGAAAGAGGGGGGGAGAGAGTGAGAGAGTGGGAGAGGACCAGTGGGGAGGGCAGTTTCATTGCAGAACTCTGCTGCCACCATTGTGAGGCTCAGAACGACGGTCTCCCTGCATGGGATGGAGCAGATTTGGCGTGACTGTGATTCTCACTCAGCAGGAGAGGGGGTAGCTCCTCCAAAGGACCCGCTGCCACCCCCCCCCCCCACCCAAACCATGCTGCACCTGCCCCGCCCCCCCCCCACACCATCACACCATGCTGCTGTCAGGACCACCATTTTGAGCCTCAGAGAAGACTATGAGGATGAATATGAAAGGGATACTATGGGATGGCAGACGGACTGTGATTAGTATGACTGTGATTCAGGTTGTGTGTGTGTGTGTGGGGGTTGGGGGGGAGGCCGGGGGAGGGGGCGAGGGGGCGGGGGCGGGCTCCCTGGGCTTGGACCAGATCGCTGCTGCAGCAGGGGCTGCTGGGATGCTGGTGCCCGGGCGGGGCGGCGGCGACGGATGGCGCTTCCGTCTATAATTAGAGCGTGTGGGCGAGGGCTCCGGTCCCGCCGGGCCACCTGTCTGACCCCCACGGCCAACGGCAGGGTCCGGCCCCTCCCTGCCGAGCGTCCCGCAGGACGGGCACTAAATATAGAGAGGGAGGGATGGGGCAGGATGTTCCGAAAAACCGCCTGGTCCCGCCAGGGAAACGGTCACGCCTCCCAGATCAGACACATTTCAGATTATTCATTTCAAATACTTTAACTCTTTAAGCGCCAGTGAAAACTCCTGCGTGTTACTGTAAATTAAAAAAAATAATCAACTTAATTTCACCCTATATAATATCCAGCGCCAAAATTATTTTCAAATTGACATACTTATGTACTTTATTATATGATTATTATTTATCAGGAAAACCCCATTGAGATTGACATCCTTTTTTTCAAAGGAGGACCTCACATATACACATATAACAGTAAAAACAATATCACATGGACAGGTGAGTAAGACAGCTTGTAGCGATACACAGTGATTAAAAAAGGTTATTAGTACACAGCAGGCAACGGGGCTCACAAACAGCAAGACCATCACGCCGACAGTAAAAGGCTGTTTACTGCAGGCACTATGATGTCATAGTCAGTGGGAGATTATGCAAATGAGGTGCACAACTACAACAATAATGATGGTGGCGCGCATGGTCTAGCTAGGCGGCTAGCTAGCTCGCCACCACTGCAATATTGACTAAACCACCAAAAACAACGTCTTTTACAAGCGCAGAACAGTCTTTAGCAAAGGCTAATATGAGCGCTGTAGGAGAATTTAAAGACCTAGATGGATGGGGGGGGGAGGGACAGAGACCATCCTAAAAGCTGAGATGGGCATGTCTCTCCCTGCAGTAACTTACGTCAAATTAAGGTTGCATATGATTGCAAAACATTCTTGCGCTTCCGACCAAAGATGGCTTCTTTTTAAAAAAAGGACATCCCTGCGGCAGCCACTATACATCAGACAAGTTGTCCACAGAAAGAGCCAAAACTGACCATCGTGATCCAGTCTTGTTTTTCTTTTCAAAAATGCAGAAAGCCAGCCCCCCGGCCCCCTCCCCCCCCCCTCTGTAGGCGTGTGGATTCCATAATAACACCATGACTTCACTGCACTAATAGCAGAGCCTGCCGCTCAATACTCTCACTGTCTCCTGTCACAGAAGTCATATTAAAAAGACAGGGAGTGCCAGACAGCCGGGGGAAAAAAATTAGTGAAGGATTTATTGAAGACCCCACTTAGACACTGGCCCCTAGAGCACTCTGGGATAGAAACCCATAGAAACTCATTTCTAAAGTAAAAAAATAAAAAGAAAGAAAAAAAAGGCTAAACTGGTAATGCAAGAACTGTATTATGAATTTTACAAAAGCATGTATTGTGTGCACATGTGAGTGAGGGATGTTTTGTGTGTGTGTGTGTTTGTGTGTGTGTATGAGCGTTTGTGTGTATTGGGGATTATGTCTGTGTCACTGTTGATTTGCTTTGAACATGGAGGTCAGTAACTTAAACATCTGTTGAAAAGCTCTACAAGGTCAAACTTGAATTGGATTGGATCTGGCAGGATGTGACGTCTGACAACTCCTCTCTTCTGCCTATGAGAGGAAGACGAGGACGAGGAAGCAGAGAGGAGAGGAACATCTGGGGCAGAAGTGAAATGTGATAGTTCGCCATCCTGCCTTGTTTCATGCGGGTATCTTGATCTGAAGTCGAGATGGAAATTGGATTTAGCCGTCCAGTAATGGCTATCACGTTCTGATCTGTGCCTTCTGCTAGAACCAATTTTCATTGCTTGACTTTCTTTTTGGTCTTTTTCCACCAATTTGGAACAGACTCATCTCCAAACATCCCCCATAAAGCGCGGGGGGGGGGGGGGGGTGCGTTAAAGAGGAATCCGTCTTCTACCGCCCCACCCCTTCCCGAAAATCCGCATGCCATTACCCTCTGTCCCGCCCCACCCATTCCCAAAACAGTGGCAGTTTTTCTTTTTTTTTTTTTTTTTAAACACAGATGCCTCATTCTCTATGCGTGGAATGATGCAAACCATATAAACGGCTGTTCTGTTTTACCCAAACTGAAGCCAGCAGCCTGTGCTCTATCAACAACAATAAAAAAAACAATGTGACAAGAGAGGGTTTTGACTGGTCCCTCCACCATTGAGCCACACAATGAAAGGATAAGCATTCAAGATAAAATATGAACAATGCTGACAGGTTGCGGTGAAGAAGTCAACGTTGTCTACGAGCGGAAAGTGAAAATCACACGGATGTCGGCGTGACGGTGGCAGCGGTGAAATACGAAGGTCCTGCTGAGAGGCTGAGAGACGGCCTCTGAAATGAACCTTTGAACCAGAGCTGGAGATTATCGTTCGGCCAGGGAAGGTCAGACACGGGCGCATTTCACCCCAAAATGTGTTCATGAATGAATGCGCCTCTTCTGTGGACTCCCCCCCCCCTCCCCCCCACCCATAACCCCGCTTTGCCATCCTTCGGAATTCCCTACATTTCTCTTTCTAATTTTAGCAAGAAGAATGGACTGATTTTGGGAAAAGAGTGCAGAGTGGGGGAGACCCTTCGGCACGGCACCCACTCTGCCGCTTCAAACCCTGTGGAACGCCTGAGAGAATTCCCAGAATTCCCAGAAAATTCCCAAAAAACAAAATCTCCACCGCCCTCTCCCCCCCCCCATCACACTTCTCTGATAAAGGTTTCACAGTCCCCACAGTGTGGTCCTAAACTCACACAAACCCTCCCCTGGGGTCTTTCTAAACACCACAACCCTCATGCCTCCCTCCCCAGGGTCCTTCCTTCCAAACCTCTTCCTCCCTTGTGATGTTGACTTGCTGTTGTGCTAACAGGGGGGAAAGGGGGGGGCAGTGACTCACAGCTTTCCTCCCTTAATTCTAACGTAGAAGCCGCACCACCCCCATGCACAGGAGGGGCTTAAGTACGGGCCTGAGCTCACGTTGCTCATGGCTATACCACTGCTAACACCAGCCCGGAGAGCATCACGCAGTCAACAGCATCCACAGCTGCCCGCTAACGCTCTCCCAATGCGTCCTGCCACACACACCACATCTTACTGTGTCACCAGAGGACTTCTACAGACTTCCTGGCTGCTGTTATTTTGGAGGCCGTTGGATTTTTGGCCCACGGTGGGGTTGCATTGGTGGCTCAGTGGCAGAGCTCCCGCCTGCCACGCCTGGTGGCCCGGGTTCGTATCCCGACCAATGCCACAAAACCCAGCCACTGGGGGTGCGCAAAGCCAATGCGTTCCTAGTGCCGGTCCCAAGCCCGGATAAAATGGGGAGGGTTGCGTCAGGAAGGGCATCCGGCGTAAAAACATGTGCCAAATCAAATCAAATCTGATCCGCTGTGGCGACCCCTAACGGGTACAGCCGAAAGAAGAAGAAGTTGGGTTGGGCCAATGGGGCTCCTCCTTCCTTCCCCTCTCACCCCCCCCCATCCCCCCATCCCCCCATCCCATCATGGGGGTGTCCACCATTCCTGCCTCGAGGTGTCTCCGGTGCAGTTCTCCCCTGAGAACAGACGGCCTTGACTCAGCTTTATTACTGAGGAGACCAGATGAAGCTCCGTGGAAGTCCATAATGACTGGAATGATCTGTGAGGTTTTGGGCACCATTCAGAGGGCTCTGTGAGAAAGAACAGTGGTGGTTTTTCTTTTAGGGGGGGGGGCGGAGTTGGTGGGGATGGTCTTCTATTCTGTGTGGTCCTGAGCTGAATCTTCAAAACCTTTGTCACCAATCTGGCTCAGGTTTAAGAACTAGAGCACTAATTACTGTGTTTCCATAACTCCATCTTCTGCACACACATACACACACACACACGCACAAGCACACACACACACACACAAACACACACACACACACATCCCCTCTGAACTCTGGTGGGGCCACTACTTGTACAGAGTGTGAATTATTTTCTTCTTATAAAAGTAACCAAAGTGTGTTTCAGCATTTAAGTGTTCAATTTAAGTGACTTATTGACTAGAGGGTCCATACACCCTGTTTCCATGGCCTAAACTCACTTTAGATTGAAAATAAACTACAAAAACCTGCAGGCATTGCGGTCCCACAGGACCGGCTGATTTTGCGAGTCAGTATATAACATGGAGATTCGTATGTGTTGGCTAAGGGCTGTGGTTGAGATTAAGATGTACACAGTACCTCCACAATTATTCAAGCTCTTGATGAAGATGAGCAAGGCAGTATTATATAAATATTGCAGGTAACAAGCTACATTGCATGCTAACATTAATGGGATATATTCTTTCTTTTATGGAACTGTATCATGGCCTCCCCTGACTTCCTGCTTCACTGGAGTATAGAAATGATGTCACAGTGAAGTAGATGTGAAATCCATGTGTCACTCATCACCGTGGGAACGGCAAAGAACTCAGAGAAAGAACGAGAAAAGGGGCTGATGATCTTCACAAGTAATGGAGAGCAAAAAACGAGTGACACCATCCATCCATTTTCTAACCGCTTGATCCAGATGAGCGTTGCGGCGGCAACAGGGCAAGCAGAGCAGCCCAGACGTCACTCTCCCCAGCAACGTCCGCCCACTCATCCCCGGTGGGTCCCAAGGCGATCCCAGGGGCCAGCCGGCGGACACAATCTCATGAGATATCTAACGACTAATGATGCCGCTTTCCACTATTGCGTCAACAAAGAACGTGTTTAACGCTAGTGAAGCTAACAGCGCTGGGCAAACGATGAAGGTTCGTCCACAGGAAGAGCCATCGCCACCTGCTCTCCCTGCCTGAGGAAGCTGTGGAGTTCACAACTCATTTCAACAGCTTGACAAGTCCCCTCGCTCAACCAGTGCTCGCTGTTAACTTCGCATCCTACCGCACCTTCCTCTCTTTGAAAAAAAGCAAAACAAAACCTTCAAGGATCATCAACCAAGCGAGCAAAATAAGCAGCTCCACCCAGCCACACTCATCAGAGCTCTGTACACTGTCACTCACACCAGACTCCTCCCCCTTTTAGCTACATCCACCTGGACACTGCTTTAAAAGCTCCACAGGCCAAGAAAAACACCAAAAAATATATATATATTTAATTTCCTCTGCAATATTCGCCATAAAAAAAAAACATTGGCCATTTTGTTTAAATAGTGAATTTAGGCTCATTTGTCTGTGGTGAGACTGTCGCTACTGTGACTATTTTCTGTCTCGTGTAAATGTGATGGACTAAGTTTTCTGAATCTGAATCTTGCCCTAAAACACACAGTGAGGCAGATGGCTTGGGAAACAAAGAATTTTGATCTACAACGACTTGTGGCATCCTGGGGACACCAAGTCTACCAGTCTACCACGGGCCGCCACCACCATGCCAATTATCCTTTGGGAAGAGTTGCCAGAGTAGCTTCTATTCAGAGTAATCAACACAAATAAGTGTGGTGTTTACTATCTGACACCAGAACTGAAAAAGACCAAAATTGCGCTTTCTGACCATATCGCAGCAGTGGTGGGTTCAGTGTTGGGAAAAAAGACACCTATGTTGAAAAGAATGTCATACAGAGAAGCATGATGGGGGATCTGTGATGTTACAGGGTTGTTTTGCAGCTCCATTGTTTCTGGGACCAGCACATAGAGTCAGTCAGGCTGGACACCTGGACTCAGTTCTGAAGTAGGACAGTGATGTGTTCATACATTTTATTATTTAAAAAAAAAACAAAAAAAAACACGCCTACTTTTAGTTTCGTACCCATTTAAAATTACTGTACATTACAGGCAAAGTGTAAAATTTGCTGCAACACCCAAAACACGTACATTTGAGGGCGGTGGGGGGGGGGGGCACACTAAGTGTGTCAATAGATGCATATTTTGACGGAGCTGTGTAGTTGCAGTGGATGTGTGCAACCCATGCCGTTCACAGGAACACACGAGCAGGGACGTGGACACAGCAACTGAGCCGCGACAGGGGTACGTGCTGAACAGATGCAGAAAGTCTTTCCCCCCCCCAGTTAATCGAGGCCAGCTTAAGGCCCGGTATAGCATGTGGATCTCATAGCAACAGCGAAGTGTGGGGTTGTCTCGTTCAGCCCTGATTCACAGCCCACACACGGAGGGGGGGTGTTGGGGGGGGGGGGGATTCCCCTCTCTCGGCTCTCTGTGAAAGAGAGGAGACTCGCTCGGGCTGAGTCACCCAACCTTATTTTTGGTAGAGGACCCAGAGGAACAAAGAAGGTTCCAGATGCCCGAGATAGAGAGCGTGACTACCTATCCCCCATGGCGGTCTTTCCGCCTTGGGGGGGGGGTTTAGGGCTTTTCAGCCAGCCCACCCACCCATTCGTGCGCAAAAAAAACCATGACTACATCGGCACGATTCCACGGCCAGACCCACCACCCACCATTGGTCTGACTGTCTGAATAATCGGAGCACCTGGCTCTGATGTTGTCACTGACACACACTACGACCCCCCCCATACGCCCGCCCCCGCATTACTTATACTTTCAGCATGACACTTAACATCAGCTCACGTTCAGAGTGTCGCACAGTAGCGGAGAACATTTGCGCTGCTCTGAGGAATACAAAAAAATCACAGAGAAGGCATAGAGGCCCACTTATAATCAATACGTTTAATATTAATCTAACACAACAATTTGTATTGCAACTACTGAAAGAACCACAAGGCAGAAGATAACCTTTACACACGGTTAAACCTATAACATTAATTAAAGAGGAAGCGCAAAGTAAGACAGAGGAAAAGAAAGGAAGGATATCTACAGGGGGTCAGTGACCCTGAGCCAGGGGGAGCCATGGAGTAATCTGAAGAGTTGAGTGTGCAGTCAGCGTGGGAAGGTGGGCAGGGTTTCTGTTGTCCAGACGGCAGTTGGGATTTTTTGGGGGGTGGGGGGGGTGGGGGTGCCAGACCAGACTCTCAGAGACAGTCAGCGTTAGTCATCCCGCTCCAGCGTCTCCAGCGAGACGCAGGTATGGAGTGGGGGGGGAAAAGGGCCAGACGCACAGGAAACGACGCGCTCGCTCACAACCGCGACCTCCTCGGCTGGAAGAAGACGCGATGAACGGAGGGGCGGCCAACGCAGACGTGTCAGCGCTTCGTGTCACCACTTCTTTTTTTTTTTCTTTCTCTTCTCAAACATCTCCCCCCCCCCCCCCCACCTTCCTTCCTTCCTCGCTAGAAGGTGACGTCTTCCCTGGAGCGGGTCCACTTTTGATAAAACTGATTGTCTAACTCGCCTGCGCTTAATCCGCAGAATAGCCCACTCAGGGGGATTAGAAACGACGGCTTAAATCAGCCCTTATTCACCCACAGATATAACGGGGTCACATGTACGGGGCCCCAGAGTGACATGTATGAACAGGGGCGCTGTAAGGGGGGGGGGGGGGGGGGGGGTTAGGATGATTCCAGGGGCCCGGACTGACAGGGACCCACAGAAAATATAAGAGCATAGGATTTTCTGAGGTGATGGCATCCAATGTGCGATCCGTTCAACGGGGCCCAGAATCCCTGGTGGCACCCCTGTGTATGAAGCCATATCCCAGCAGCCACCATGATTTCACACTCAGAGTTAGAGCTCAAGGTCTCTTCAGAGCACGAGATCAGACACCAGTGAGAAGTCCGTTCGTTAAATCTTAGAACGTTAACGAGGACAACACAGTCTGACTGTGGCTACGCTGCACAGTTTCTGTAAAAAATACCGCTTAGCAAGTTAAATACTGCCATAACAAGATATGAGCAGGTCGAACGGATCCATATCGTGTTCTAACTGGATTTGACTTGTTGAGTCTGAGAGAAAACACCAGCTGTCATCCATCAACTCAGCAGTTGAGTCTGAAATGAATTTCTTCAAAAAATGTTCTGAAGACTTCACGTCTGCTGATGACTTTTGTATCTGAACTGTTTGCCTTTTCTTCGGCGAACGAAAATCACACCTTCCTTGAGAGGGTGTCCAATAAACATGTAAATAAAACGTAGGTGTGAAAGCGATACGCCACTACACTCAACGTAGGCCAGTTTCATTTCGAAATGTGCCGTTCTGCAAAAATAAGAAAAAATATGCCACCCTATTTTTGTCAGTAAGCAAAAACAAAAAAGATCTTCTTTGGTGTGATCTTGTGATCAGGGTTCTAGAACACTGCAGTGGAAGGGAAGAGTGTCATAAAAAAAGTCGGTGCGGCTTTGGCTAATGCTACTGCAGCTGCCTCTGGCCAGCTTTGACACCTTGGTGACAGTGACAGAGTGGAGTGATCTTAGGCAATCGAGTGAATTTAGTAAAAATATTTAATCTGTTAGTGTTGCACGCAACCACTTACACAGTGCAAGAAATACATGATGACGGCATTCTTTGCATGGAATCAATCAATCTTGCTGACCTTATTTATGAAATGAGCCTTGCTGCATCTAAGCAGATGGACCTTTTACAGCATTGCATTGTGGGACAGGGATGTCAGTGGGTAAAAGGGTGCCTGGAGGACTCTTGACGCATTTTTATTTTTATTTTCATCCATTGTAATCAGCCAGATGACAAGCAACCAATATCCTGCCCGCAGTTACACACAAAAACCTCCGGAGGCACCGTCCCCCAAAAAATTAACAGACATGCAATAAAATCGCCGGCACGCTATCTTTCATAGG
Organism: Anguilla rostrata; assembly: GCF_018555375.3. Taxonomy (NCBI): domain Eukaryota; kingdom Metazoa; phylum Chordata; class Actinopteri; order Anguilliformes; family Anguillidae; genus Anguilla; species Anguilla rostrata. Next base: position 32,530,936 of record NC_057947.1, on the reverse strand, counting down.
TAGCAATTCTGCAATATTTGGCTTTCCTGCAAGCAAACCCAATAAAGGCTGCCATCTCAGACATATTACCATCAAGGTGGCATGTGCTAAACTTATGTCAGCATATATTATTATTATAACAACCCAGCCAGAAACTGCAGATGAAAAAAAAATGACATCACTGTACGTGCTCGGAAAACCGAATTAAGAACACAGGAGAAAATAAAATCAACCCTAAACACCGACTTTCGTTCAAGACACGCATACATATTCCTTCGCTGTGTCAGTACTCTGATAAAACAAGGCAACCTACTCTCTCTAATTTATGATCTACAAATCGAGAGACTTTAACCAACGGAAAGCAGCACTCTCCGGGCATCATTAGGTCACTAGCTAAAAGTGGCAGTTGAATTGTAAGAATCTGCAGCCACAGGAACATTTGAAGTATGAGATGGTGCTGATATACAGGGGCACTGATCTGTAGATTTTAAAGGTCGTTTAACAAAGTATTGCATGCAGGTGCAGTGTGTGGGTGGGGGTGGGGGGTCAGGGGTGGTGGTTCACATAAATCGTGTCATATAGATCCCCTCTATGTCATATAGATCAAGATAAATAAAAGTCTGTACATAGAAAAAAACGTGTGCGCGCAGACACACACACACACACACACACATATACACACATACACACTGTACTGTATATATGTGCACATACATTAGCAGTCAGTGGCAGTCAGGGTGGAAACAGTGATATGAGGTCATTAATAGGCTGTTCGGCCACCATGAGCTGCCAGCACAGCTTGTGCCTGCTGTGGCACACAGTCAGCGTCTGGCTCTGACTCTAGGCTGTGTTTATGTGGAATATGCGCAGGTAAAAGTACAGCACAGGTGAAATACGCACAGGTACAGCACAGGTGAAATACGCACAGGTACAGCACAGGTGAAATACGCACAGGTGAAATAAGCACAGGTACAGCACAGGTGAAATACACACAGGTACAGCACAGGTGAAATACGCACAGGTACAGCATAGGTGAAATATGCACAGGTACAGCACAGGTGAAATACGCACAGGTACAGCACAGGTGAAATACGCACAGGTACAGCACAGATCAAACACATAGAGCAAGGGTTCGTGTCTGGTGCATACAGCTGCATTTTCCTCCAGCCAGACTCTACCTGGGAAGTGGTGTAATGGAACCTGTGCTTAACCTGACCTGCTTCAGTAAGGCCAGCCGTACAAACCGCATGCAAAAGGCATAAGCTGTGTGCACTGCCCTGGGTAAGAGCACCTCAGCCTCAGTGTGCGTTTCTCAGCTCAATGCGCCAGGAAACTCAGGCTGCGTTTAGACCGCCTGGTAAAAGTGACCCATATCCGACTTTTTTTTTTTGCACACGTGGCACAGATCGGATACGCAGGCCTGCCACGAACGTGTAGAGAGGAGGAAAAGGCACATGGAACAGGATATTTTCAAACCCGTTTTGGGACGCATTCGCACGTGGAAATGAACCCGATAGGAATCGGACGTGCGCCAGTGCGACCGTCATCTAAACGCACAGATCGTTGTCGACGGCGATATGGCCGTGGCGGCGTGGTTGTTTACTTTCGTAACGGTCGGCAACCGAACCCTTGAGTGCGCATGCGGGTCGTTTCGAGTGTAAACTGTCAGCGTGCAGGCATCGGATACGGGTCACTTTTAAAAGTATACGAGAAAATATTTTTAAAAATCAGAAACTTGGCATCAAGACCTTCGGTGTAAACGTAGCCTTAGAGGCAGAGAGAGCCCCAGAGACACAAGCAGGGGTGCTTCAGTGTTTCTAACACAGCTGAGTTTCTCACAGACCTTACAGGACCTTACTCTCTCTCTTAAAGGACCTTGGCTATATATTTTGCTGAGCTAACTGAAAATTCTCTGAAACTGAAAAGTTTTTTTTAACCATTTTAATTACATATTTAACCCACGAGTGGCAAAAAAAAGAGTAATGGTCCAAATGCGGACACTGGGATCACTTTCCTAATCTTTTTTTTATTAATAAATGTATTTTTTTCCCCCAACGTTCAAACTGTTTTTTTTTTGTGAGACACGGTTCACCTAATGATGGATTATAGCTCAGATTGCCGACGTGAAAAACGGAGAAGAAAAAAAAAACGGGGGAAAAAAAGACGCACCCCCTGCGAATAAAAGCGTGTCCTGAGCCAGAGGGATGAGGCTGCATGAGGTAATGGCGGCTTTGGAGGGTTTGGCGGGCAAGGAATCAGCGTTCGCGCTCCTGGCCCGAGTTCAGTCTGCCTTCATCTGACATTATCAGAACCTTAATGAGAATAAATGTGTTTCTGTCATAAAAAGCCAGCTCTGTCCCAGTATCCCACATCTCTCCCTGCCAACGCCAGAGTCTCATAACAGCCCGGAGGGAGGCACAGCGCTGGGTGGTTGCGGCGGGGCACGGGGGCCTGAGTGTAGGGGTGCATTTGATGAAATGACCACTGTCGGGTATAAATTACAAATGATTATAACATCCTCTGAGAGAAACAGCAACTGTGTGTGTGTGTGGTGTGTGAGTGTGTGCGTGTAGTGTGTGCTTGGTGTGTGTAGTGTGTGTGTGATGTGTATTGATGTAGTGTGGTGTGTGTGTATGTGTGAGTGTGTATGTGTGTATGTGTTATGTGAGTGTGTGTGTGTATGTGTGAGTGTGTTTGAGAGTGTGTGTGTGTGCGTATACTACAGAGAGAAATAAAAATTCTTGTGTGAGAACAGTGGCGTGGGGGGGTGGGGGGATGGGGGAGAGGGAGGGGGGGTTCGTAATTAATTAGGGGCTGTGAGGTAAAAGTAAAATGTGAGTGTGACCTCACTCCCCTGGCCGCACGTGCCAAAGTCACCCCACAGGATGACATCATGGGATCATGGGGGGATGATGTCATCCAAGGATTACAGATCTTCTCTCCTCTATTTATAGGCTTAGCGACGTTTCTCCTTTCATGAGCAGCAATTGAAACACACACACATGCACACACACACACGCACACACACACACACACACACACACACACACATGCACACACACATACCAAAATACAAAGACAAATGAGCTTTTTGACAAGAAAGCTACATAACAAATTAGACCCCTGAAATTCAGCGCTAGGTAATTCACACTGAGCCAGTTCTTAAAGAACACTCTTTCGATCATCGAAGAAAAAGCCAACCACCAAATCAACCTAGAAAAACATAACAGCATTTAGGATACTGCGGGAAAAGGTTTGAAAAGGTCGTCTTCTCGTTCGCTCTCGTTTCTTAAAAGACGACATCATTCTTCCGCTTGATAACTTCCATTAGAAACCCTGCTCTGTCCCGAGGAGGTTAGAACGCAGAGCCGTCCCCCGTGGGCCTGTAAGAGCGGCCCGTGGACTAACCGGCCGTTTTCCCTCTCCGTTCACCTCCCCGGGGAGCCCGAGGCCTCGGGCCGCCGTCTTTCCCCTCAGTGACAACCGCCGATTCGCCCGATTACGCGGCCCGGACGGCAGCGCCCGAACGCGGCCGCTTCGCATTTAAGCATCGCCCCGAGAGGCCTCGCTTCGTTTAAAACTCCCGCTGATGAAACACCCTGCAGATTGCGACGGCCGCCTGAGCCTGAAGCGCGTCACGCGAGCTGCCTGCCAGGAGGCGCATGCGGCTTTAAACGGCTCGAGTCGAACCGAGGTCTGTCTAAGCCTGTGGTCCAGCGAGCGTGGGAGGTGCTTGTCACGTGGACTGCTGAAGTGTCCAGGGTGCCGGAGGGTGCTGTTGCAGTGCCTGTGCTGAGCTGTGCTGAGAGGTGTGTGTGCACTGTGAGCTGAGCTGGGAGTTGCCAGTGCACTGTGAGCTGAGCTGGGAGTTGCCTGTGCACTGTGAGCTGTGCTGAGAGTTGCCTGTGCACTGTGAGCTGTGCTGTGAGTTGCCAGTGCACTGTGAGCTGAGCTGAGAGTTGCCTGTGCACTGTGAGCTGTGCTGGGAGTTGCCTGTGCACTGTGAGCTGTGCTGAGAGGTGTGTGTGCACTGTGAGCTGTGCTGTGAGTTGCCTGTGCACTGTGAGCTGTGCTGTGAGTTGCCTGTGCACTGTGAGCTGTGCTGAGAGGTGTGTGTGCACTGTGAGCTGTGCTGAGAGGTGTGTGTGCACTGTGAGCTGTGCTGGGAGTTGCCTGTGCACTGTGAGCTGTGCTGAGAGGTGTGTGTGCACTGTGAGCTGTGCTGTGAGTTGCCTGTGCACTGTGAGCTGTGCTGAGAGGTGTGTGTGCACTGTGAGCTGTGCTGGGAGTTGCCTGTGCACTGTGAGCTGTGCTGGGAGTTGCCTGTGCACTGTGAGCTGAGAGTTGCCTGTGCACAATAAGCTGTGCTGGAGATGTGTCTGCACTGTTAGCTGCTGGAATCAGAGCCGTCTGCTTTGCCTTTTGTTACAGGTTTCCAGCACCAGACTCCTGGAACACTTTAATACTTTAATTGTCCTCATTGGTTCCAGCTGACTCTGCCCATTGGAACGATTTCCACAATTACTGCACAGGCTGGAGCCAACGAATGGCGATGGGACCCTCGTGTTCCACACCCCCACCCCCCCGCCAACCCCCCCCCCTCGCCCCCGCACGCGTGATCACCGTGGGAACCGACCCCTGACCCGCTGAACTTCAGTGCCCGTCTGGCTGCGGTCAGACTGTCTGCGAATCCTGACTGTTCAGCGCGTGCTCCCGGTGGACCAATGAACCGCGAGAGAACCGACCGCGAAACTCCGCTGGATTCCATCACATCCAGCATCCAATCAGTGACCTGCACACTGAAGAAGGCAACATGTCGACACATTTGTGCATGATTCTGCATCGAAGAAAAACTAATAAAAAAATAAATAATGACATTTCTTTTGAAGCTTTGGAGCCATTTTTTGAGCGCGAACCAAATTCTTTTCAATTGACGATATTTCACTGGTTTCAACGCACCAGACAAATTAAAACGGGTGAGCGCGGTGATTTCTCTTGCTATGAACTGCATCCGACAACTGATACACACATCACGCTCTGCAGTGAGAAATTTAACCCCAACGAAAGGTGAACGGATGGTGAGCTCAGTGGCAGCATGTACAGTCTAAATGGATCGACTCTCCAACAGATATGGCACATATAGAGTATTTGGCATTATCTTATGTTCTAACAAAGGCATGCATATATCATATCATATATCAGTATATCAAAAACCACAAAACTTCATGGTTTCTATGCATAATACACTATATTTGAAAATGTCAAATTGTGGAATGCGGGCTGGCATGACCTTTCTTCTCAATTTAAAGAGAAGAAATTATCCCTACCATACAAGAAAAAAACTGTTTACTTTCAAAAATAAATCTCAATGCTACAAATCATATTCCAGAATTAGTTTTAATGTGTAAAATGCGTGGATCTCACATCGATTCCAGAGAAAAGAAGATCTGTAGGCTGAAGAACCTACCCATTTTAATCGACTGGCCATGAGTTCTTGCTGTTAAGTGTCCAGAGTAGTCTCAAACGGCCCTCAAAACCACCCAATTCTGAAAGGCGTCCATTTTGGAATTAGTTACGGGTTCCACAGGGGCGTGAGGGGAAGGAGAACCCGGACCCTAGGCTCCAGGAACCCCCACCCCACCCCCCCCCTTCTCAGTGGTCCCACACTGATCTTCCCCTGTTCCTCCCCCAGGGGTGTGTAACCTCTGATCCACCTCAATAAATATGGAGCTAATCTGAACCATGTGGAGGTTAATTGTAAACACTGAGCTTTTAAAATGTGTGTATTTTCTTTCTCATGTAGTCATTTTTCCCCGGAGATCCTTCAGCCAACTTTCTGGTTCAGGAGGGGTTGGTTTTTTTTTTGTTTTTTTTTTTTTACGGGGTAACGCGAGTGGGTTGGGTGGGGAACATGTGGAACCTTTGATTAAATGCTTTATCGCCGAGCTCCAGGAAGCTCAGGGCCCACTAGTGCTAGCGAATGCCCCCTCCAAGTGAAAAAGGAGAAAATAATTCTGGCAGTTACAGCTGGGGGCTTTCCCCCAGCATCAGTGTGTCGTGAACACCACCGATCTTGGGAAAAAGCCCCCCCCCCGCCCCCCCGCCCCCGTGGGCGTGTTGACTTTGGCTACCCAGTGGGAGAGAGAGAGCCTTTCTGTTTTAATTCTTCCCAAGCAAATAATCGTAAAAAGAATTGCTGAAATCCCATTTGCTTTCTTTATTGTGTAACGGACAAAATCAGTTGGAATGGTGGAATCGTTACAGCTTCAAGGTTGGAGGAAGTGATAAAGGGTGAAAGGACAGGAGGGCAGGAGTAGGGTCAAAGGTAAGGGGTTTTAGGGTCAAAGGTCGAGGGTTTCAAGGTCAAAGTTTTGGGAGTGATTAGGGTCAAGGTCAGGGGTTTATAGTCAAAGGTCAAGGAAGGATTATGGTCAAAGGTTGAGGGTGAGTGATCATGGTCAAAGGTTTGGGAATGAATTACAGTCAAAGGTCAGAGGGCCTGATTGGGGTCAAAGTTCGCAGGGACTGGTTAGGGTCAAAGGGGAGGGATTAGGTTCCAAGGTTGTGGGGAGTGATTAGGCTGGGCGGTGCTTCCCTGGAGCGTGGGGTGCGTTACCAACCGTTGTGAGATTTCACTCTTTTTAATGTTCTTAAAAGGTGAGATGGGAAAACAGACATAACCAGGAAGGGGCTTCAGCCATAAATCACACACAAATCACACACAAACAATCACACCAACACTCAATCACAAGATCAGACTTCACAAACAATCACATTAACACTCACAAAATCAAACTTCACAAACAATCACATCAACACTTACTCACAAAATCTAACTACACAGACAATCACATTAACACTCAATCACAAGATCAAACTGCCATAACAATCACATTAACACTCACTCAGAAAATCAAACTACCATAACAATCACAAAATCAAACTACACAAACAACCACATCAACACTCACAAAATCAAATTACACAAACAACCACATCAACACTCACAAAATCAAATTACACAAACAATCACATTAACACTCACAAAATTAAACTACACAATCACGTTAACACTCACAACATCAAACTACCATAAGAATCACATTTACACTCACTCACAAGATCAAACTACACAAACTATCACATTAACACTCACAAAATTAAACTACACAATCACGTTAACACTCACAACATCAAACTACACTAACAATAAAATTAACTGTCACAACATAAGATTACACTAATAATCATTAACACTAAACCACTTACACTAATAATCACTAATGAATACACAGAACTACACCAGTAATCATTAACACACTCATGCATGCACTCACACAGGCACTCACACACACACACACACACACACACACAGCTCCACCTGTTGTTCACACTGATGTGTTTGTGCGCCAGGGAGGGTCTGAATCATCTCTGAGACAAGACACACTCCAGAAAGTCTCATCTCATGTCTTTCACAACATGCTTCAGGGTGAGAGTCACGTCCTGCAGTGACGTGTGGGAGTAACTTCACAGGGCCTGTGTGTGCACTCAGCTCTCCACCCCGGCACTGTGGAAAGCAGGGGAACGCGGAGTCCAATCGCGACAAAATGGCGATCGTTCAGGTTTCATTTTCTGAGTGTGTGTGCGTCTACCGCAAGGCATCAGACGAGCTCAAACGAAGACGTGAAGCTTTTCCAGCTCGTCCATGATGGCTGCGTGTGACAGACCAACACTCCCGCTCCTCAGTGCTGCTTCCTGGAACCCGCAGGAGGAGTTCTGGAAATGGGGTTGGGTCTGGACTCATCCACCGCGGTAACCACGACTCAGGCTTCCCATTTTGGCTGTTACGCTCGCTGGTTAATTAGTCACTGGAGCGACGCCCCCTTTCCCCACCCACATGCGCATTCCTGCAGGCCGCAGCGATGGAGCGCCCGTAACTGCGCAGGGCGGGACACGAACTGCAGAGCGACTGCGCAGGGCGGAACACGGACTGCAGAGCGACTGCGCAGCTCAGACTACGGACTGCAGAGTGACTGCACAACTCAGACTATGGACTGCAGAGTGACTGCGCAGCTCAGACTGTGGACTGCAGAGTGACTGCGCAGCTCAGACTACGGACTGCAGAGCGACTGCGCAGCTCAGACTACGTTCTGCAGAGTGACTGCGCAGCTCAGACTGTGGACTGCAGAGCGACTGCGCAGCTCAGACTACGTTCTGCAGAGTGACTGCGCAGCTCAGACTGTGGACTGCAGAGTGACTGCGCAGGGCGGAACACGGACTGCAGAATGACTGCGCAGCTCAGACTACGGACTGCAGAGCAACTGCGCAGGGCGGAACACGGACTGCAGAGTGACTGCGCAGCTCAGACTGTGGACTGCAGAGTGACTGCGCAGCTCAGACTACGGACTGCAGAGTGACTGCGCAGCTCAGACTGTGGACTGCAGAGTGACTGCGCAGCTCAGACTATGGGCTGCAGAGTGACTGCGCAGCTCAGACTATGGGCTGCAGAGTGACTGCGCAGCTCAGACTATGGACTGCAGAGTGACTGCGCAGCTCAGACTACGGACTGCAGAGTGACTGCGCAGCTCAGACTATGGGCTGCAGAGTGACTGCGCAGCTCAGACTACGTTCTGCAGAGTGACTGCGCAGCTCAGACTGTGGACTGCAGAGTGACTGCGCAGCTCAGACTATGGGCTGCAGAGTGACTGCGCAGCTCAGACTATGGACTGCAGAATGAAAAGAAGAAGCAGTTGGCGAAAAACTCGGGAGGAGGTAGGGCACTGATCTCTGACGCCAGACGCTGGTCTCTGACTCCAGGGCGTGAATCTCTGACTCGACTTCCTGTTTTTCCACATTCACTGCCACTGGAGGTGCCAGAACCTTGCATGGCAGAGACAGCAAAGCTATCACACACAAATGGGCAGGGATGGGGGGGGCGTGGGACAGCAGACGGGGGTGAGAAGGGGGCAGCAGAGGAGTCACAACCACAAAACTGAAGAAATCGAGACACCACACGTGCTGGCCCCACATTGCCAGTGACCAGATCAGCCCACTCCGCTAGAAAACCAGGGCCTCAGAAGTATGGGGCATGATGGGAATGCGGCTAAAGGCTGAGAAACGGTCTGCTCGCGCACCTCACACCGGTGCATGCTGGGAAGGCCCCGGAGGGAGTTTCCCAGTTAAATTCAATTAACCCAAAAACGGTCACAAACAGGGGTCTTGTACAGAGAGACCTGAAGCGGAAGAACAAGCCGATGTAGGGGGCAGGGTCACCCCCCCAGCCCCTGCCCCCATACCCCCCCCCCACCCACGCACCGCTGTCTTCCCCACACGCAGGACGTGAGCTGGCAGGGCTGGAGCGGGTTTAACCCCTCGTCTCCCAACACCGCCAGCCTTCCCCACCTCAGCTCCCCCCACACGGACGGGTCTAATGAAAAACCAGAACACACTCCGCCTCTGAGCCTCCCTCTTTCTGTCCCTTCATTTTCTCTCTTTTTTCTTCTCTCTCTCATTCTCAAACTCCGATACACATTCTCTGCCCCTTGCTCTTCCCCCTCTCCACCATCTTCTCTCTCTCTCTCTCTCTCATTGCTTGTTGTTCTCTCTCTCTGTTACACAGAGTGATGAAGATGATGATAAGGAAGACAATCTGCAGTGGGATTGTAATGAAATAAATGAAACACACACACACACACTTGTGCATGCGCGCGCGCACACACACACACACACACTCACGCGCGCGTGCGCGCGCGCACACACACACACACGCCCGCACACGTGCACTCTTCCCAGCATTGACTCACCCAGCTGAGGCCGAGCTCACAGGCGGAGGAGAGCGAGGAGGAGACGGACGGGACATCTGGAATCGCTCTCTGGGAGCATCGCACTGCAGGGGTGCAAGGATGCGGGCGGCGGGGCGGGGACACAACGGGACAGACGTGGCGTCGGAAGCCCAGTCCTAACCCGAGCGGGGAATTCCTGACGCCCGTCTTACACAGTGACATCACCTTTACCGTAAAGCGCCTCTCTGCCATGTGAAACGCATCAGGGCCAGGGCAGGCCAGAGGCGTAACCCCTGTGTGTGTGTGAGTGTGTGTGTGAGTGTGCGCGTGTGTGTTTGTGTGTGTGCGTGTGTGTTTGTGTGTGCGTGTGTTTGTGTATGCGCTTGTGTGTGTGTGAGTGTTTGTGTGTGTGTGTGTGTGTGTGTGTGTGTTGGGGGGGGGTGGTTGGGGGTCCCGGGCAACTTCCACCAACAGAAATTTTTTTTGAATGTCATGCGGTAAATTGTGGACTGGGTGGTGTGGGGAGGGGGGCAGATATTGTGGCGGCGGCCCAGGGTGAGGGGGGTGCCACCACAATTTGCTTCATTTGCTTTTAGGGGAACTCAGGTGTCTTTCTAGGGAGCTGAGCACTCAGTGGCCCCCTCATATTTCAGACGGGGAACAAACCGACTGTCAGAAAGATTTGGGGGCCGAACAGAAGGATTCTGGTGGAAATAAAGAGCCTGTTCTCTGTAGACGAGGAGCGTCGGCTCTCGTAAAGTCACTCCGTTTTCAGAAAAGTGCCCGTGGAGCGCAGCGCACACAGCAAGATCAACTGGGAACACAGATCCTCATTCCGCTGCTCACATTACCTCACTTCCTGTCTCTTCAAAGAGCAAAAGAATCAGTTCCTAACCAGTTTCTTAGGTCTTTATAAAACAAAAAAAAGAACAGCTTACTGGTATTTAACCCAAGCATTTGATGGCGTTAAATAGAGGAATTTCCTGTGAACGCCAAAGCAGGTACACTCCACCTCTCCCATACATATCCCTGGGTTATTCACTGACTTATATAAATACAGGAGTATACCTGCTGCATGTTTAACAATTAACAATGAGATTTTTCTTTAGACGCTGAAACAGAAATCTTTACTTAATTACGAACTGTTTAAAGACGATCAAATTTGACACTTGCGGTGTCAACGATGACTATTTGGAAGAGCAATTATTATTTAGGACATGAGCGCCCTCTGCTGACAAGTTTGAGAACTGGTAGGACAGCAGGTCAGAGCTCTATCAGGAATACACACGCTACACTTCCCCACAGCCACAATCCCAGAATTGCGGGTCTAAGAATTTGAGAGAACAGCCCTGGATGATCTAAATTTATTAAATATAATGACTAAGTCACGAGGCTTTCACTTTGCCGTTAAAACGTCAACCTTACTGCGTTGCTAAACGATTGTTTTCACCCACAGGTTTCGGTTGCCATGCTCATGACGTCAGGGGGAGAACTTTTCCCATTGTCCTTATCGCAAGCTCTCGGTCGCCCTCTAGTGACATCATCAGCGAACAGCACAGTATGAATTCTGCCTCACCAATTCCAACACCTTAGATACAACCCCGTACTTAAAAGAATGACCCTACTGACCTTTAAGACCAGATGAAGTCCATAAAATAAGTAAAATGGAAGCGATTTAAAACGAGTGGCTCATGCATTTGCATTGCAATCTATCCAATTTAATTCAGTAAAATATCTATCACAGGTTGGCACAAAGCATTTTGCAAAACAAAATACATCATTACTCTTTCAAGGCTAGGTGACACTAGATATGACTGAATTTGCAACACTACTTTGGAACATTAGTTTGGAACACCGCGGCATCAGTGCTTTCCTTTGAAGTCATCCCAATGGCCCCTTTGACTTCCAATAATGTGACTTTTACTACTGTACTGTATATATTTTAAGAGTTCCAAATATCTGCATTCAATGGTTTGGTTTTATATATGAAAGTAGATTATTGTATTTATTACAGTTACAGCATTATTATACGTACCTGAGTACAGACTCTTGGTCATGGACAGATGCCAAACATCTGGCTCAAGCCTATTTGGCTCGTCTGCATAATACAAAATCCGCTTTAAGAACATTATAGCCTATGCATTTAGAAGATTAAACAACCATAAAAAGGATTTCACCTTTTTAATTACTATGACATTGTAAAGCCATGGCCCATTCAGAGATTATGTGGACTTCGTAAATAGTTCGTCTTTGCAGAACACACGTATCAAATTACGCAGGTAAATCTGACATGCCGAATTTGAGCTATTAGCACGAAACGCAATCAGTGCAGTTTGATTGCCACGTTAACACCAAAGGTTTAAAGTCCTTTGTTAAATTTTTACATCAATTTATTTAACTCAAAATCCTAATCCAAATTCTGTTATATACATATATATATATTTCTATGGTTCGGTGTGGCAAATTCTTATGCGGTTTGTCTGTAAAATTTCACAGCACTGTATTCTGCAGTAAATTTCGACCGCGCACTTCGGATTGAAATCTGAACACCAATCAAAAGCCGCCTTGCAAAAGGCTGCAATCGTCACGTGTCTGACGGACGGCAAAAAGAACATTCCATTTTCAGGGTGCACAGGAAATATAAAATTCAGAAAACATAACAACTACAAAGACTTCTTACGGAGACGGGCAGCTTACTGGGTGTAATATAACAATTAATTATCATTTTATGTCCAGCTGTCTTAAACTCAGTGTTTAGGTGATACGGAAAAAAGAAAACTACAGTTATGTCCCCTCAATGGACCGACACAGGTTTACCGCCATTTTCGCTTAGCACGGTGGTCGCAGTGGACCATAGTACAATTCAGTGCTGTGGACGCGCGGCAGTAAGAGTCCTAAAGTTAAGGAAGCTGGGACTGAAACAGAACAAGGCAGGAGGCTGAAAATGGCCTCTAAAAAGAAGCGCTCCTTAAACGCTCAAAATGACAGATGGGTTGTGATCGCGGCAGGTAGCTGTCAATTACTTTGCTGGCGGGCTAACACACGTTAACAAGCTAAGCGGGCTATCAATAAATCGACAACTATGCTAGTGTTGTAGGCGGTCAGTGAATAAACAAAATAAGCTATGATACGTATTTGCTAAGTAGCACTACAGTAGGAATAAGCTGCAGTCATACTCCCAAAGACAAGAACGTAACGGTTGTTCGTGTTAACCAAGTAGTTAAGGTATCCGTTGGTTTCATACCCAGACTTGAAGGCTGGCTGCAGGGTAACGTTTATGATGCTGTTGTAGGACTGGGCTGGCCTCAGTGGCCTGCTCTGCAGATTGAAAGAGGATTGACGGTGATGATGGAAAGTTCACATCAAAGTGATTGTTTGCGTTACGAGGAACCGGAAATCCACTAAATGCTGTCCAAGTCCAGTTGCTTTTTCATACGTGTGCATTTCTGTGCAACCAAGTTTGTACTGAAATGAAATGGGACTGGTCCAGTTTTCAAAGAAACGGGTACTCTGAATCAACCAGTGTGCTGGTGTGCACTACTACAGTGTAGTACAGATTCCACTCACATATTTTATAAAGCAGAAGTAACGTTGACGTTACTCCTCGAAAGTTTGTCCTATTATGAATATACAGCTTGCTCACCTTTTCTGCGTGCCGCTTCGACTGGTAGTCAGGAGCTACATGTGATCTAGTTAGTCTGGCTAACGGAAAGCAGCTAGTTGTGTGTGGAATGCAATATGGACTAGCCAGCGAACCAATTTGTCAGCTTCTTAATGTTACCAATTTAACCAATTCCGCTCTTGGTTGCAAATAATTTAAGTACATGACTACCGAGGTGGGGTGTGTTATTGTACATTCACTTTCATTTATTGTAGACTCAGTTGTTGACGCAGCAAAGAGTGATGGCAGCGATCCAGTATTCGTGAGACTGAAGAACCCCGCTACAGGTAAATGCCCTTGCCAAGTCGTATATACTTCCAAACACGCGCAGAATGGAGGCACCATCATATTATCAAAGGAACATGGAACATAGTTAAATGTAGCATGAAAAGTTTACTTGCGTCAGTGTCCGCTGCCTGTCGTGGTTTAGTTTGTATGGAAAACTAAGCCTGTACGTTCAAGAAAACATCAGAACTGTTTCTTGAGGAGTGATGAATACACTCTATGCCCTTCCTCTCTCTGTCCTCAGATGTGGCCTCTCTGTACCTGTTTGGGGCAGGCGACGCCGATGTGTACGAGGTGAAAGCCTTTGATGAAGACTATCGCTCCTGGTTTATTGGCCAGACAGTGCAACGGGGTGAGAGAGGCTCCGCCCACTCGCTACGCCAGCACGTGTCCTTGGCCCCGCCCACCTCACTCTGTCCATTCTATCTGTTACGCTCCTGACTGGTGTCAGCTAGTTGTGTCTCGAGAGAAGCCTTCACATTTTACTGTTTTCAAGGCTGCCTTATATGGATTTGGAGGAAAATTTGTGGAAATTGTTAAAAGGGGTGTATGTGTTTGTCTCTCGGTTCAGATGGAAGACTTCTGTACATCACTCCAGTGGATCCACTGTACCTTCTGTTGCCCTACATCATAAAAGCAGGAAAAGAGGTAATTTTTTGCTGAAATGGGACGCGATCCAAGCGACGTCTCGCCACATGAGCACAGTTTAGATAGTTTCACACACCTTCACTGACACAGTTGGCCCTAACCCTAACATTACATTACATTACAGGCATTTAGCTAACCCTAACCCTAACTCTTATCCAAAGCAACTTACACATCCATTTTTTTTGCATTTGCATCCATTTATACAGATGGATATATACTGAAACAATGCAGGTTAAGTACCTTGCTCATGGGTACGATGGCGGCTTACCTGGGAATCAAACCTGTGACCTTTAGGTTACAAGAACTGGCTCCTTACCCATTATACTACACTGCCGCCCCTTACCTCACAACTGCTACGAGGAGAGCAGGGGCAGCCATTCCTTTAATAGAGCAGCTTAGAATACCGACCGGCAGCTTCTGGTGAAACCCAAAATGGCTGCTGCAGCTGCTTCTGCTGCTGCTGCTGCTGCTACAGACTGGGAGTTCCCCCAGCTAACCGCCCTGTTCTGGATTCAGCAGGGGAAGTTCCAGCCCGTGGAGCAGGTGCTGATGGACGAAGACTTCCCAGCATGCCGCAGGCTGCTCGGGTGTGCCCGCACGCGGGCCTCCCTTCCGCAGGTCGCTGAGGAAAAGGGTACGCTAGCGTGCGCTCACTGTCCCGGCCGACGGCGTGCTTCTCACACGAATATTATGTGTAAAGTCCCGGCGGGGAAACCGTCATGTTGTCTCTTCCTTTCAGAGGGCAACGGTCAGAGGTTCTACAAATACAGCCAGGAGAAGACCGTGGAGTGGTTAAGGAAAAAGGTACGCACGGCACGCTTGGAGCGCTGACCGCATTTTACTACGGAAACAATCTCTACTTTTGACGAAGTCCAAGGGCCTCTCTGTCTTCCCAGGTGGACCGGACGGTTGAAGCCCTCAAGAAGAGCAACGTCTCGGTGGGAGGAGGGGTGAAGTCCACCACCTACATCAGAACCAAACAGGAATGTAATGTGCAGGAAGGTGCGGTATTAATGCCTTTCTGACCGCTGTTCTTATACTGTCCACCGGAGGGCACCGCATCTCCAAAGTTGATGACAATAGCATACAATCCACTGGCAGGAATAGCGTCCGTCTCAGAATTTATTCCTACATGCAAAATATGAATAGAAATGGCGTGCATTCAAATTGAGAGAACGAGTGAATTTGAGTAAGAAATTTATATTCATAAATTACAGGCACGTTCCTTTAATATCAGTGAACAATCTGTGCTTGTTCCATGCTATGTTTAATGCAATAAGGTAGTTGTCCTACGCTGCAGTATCACAGATTGGAGAAGCGTGTTGGGTATGTAAACGCATTGGCCACACGGTGGTGCTGCTGCCTACTCAAATGAAACATGAACGTGTGCATTTTGTTTGGACCTCATTATTTAAGAAATACACCGTCTTCGCTGGATTTCCCACTTTCAACGTATGGCCAAAAATGAGTGGTTGCCTGTCACACATTTGAAAGATGTGATGAACTGTGATCACACAGTTTGGCAGCAGTCACACTCCAGCGACAGTCTGCTGAACCTGTCCATGCTTAGATAATCAAATTACAGTGCCACTGTTCAAGCTGTCCAGTGTTAGATAATCACACTGCAGTGTGTCAGTCTGTTTAGCCTGTCTAGTGTTCCTTCATGTTTTTCTATGCTTTCCCAGTTAGCATTAGCATGGTGGCTTTGAGAGGGTGTTGTCTGGAGGATGTTGCGTTGAAGCGGACACAGTGTTTAGAACCTCTCTTTTGGCACTGTTTAAGGACAGACATTACATTACATTACAGGCATTTAGCAGACGCTCTTATCCAGAGCGACTTACACAACTTTTTACATAGCATTTTACATTGTATCCATTTATACAGCTGGATATATATACTGAAGCAATTTCGGTTAAGTACCTTGTCATGGGTACGAGGCGTCTTACCGGGAACAACCTGACCTTTAGGTTCAGAAGTCGTTCCTTACCCATTATAAATCAAATTCCACTGCCTTCGTTTACTAAACTGTACGAGAAGTCGGCGCATGCCTGCTTTATAGAGCAGCTTAGAATCTGCAGTCAGCTTTTGGTGAAACCAAGGTGATCAGTGGGTCGGGCTGGTCTGTCGCTACAGAGGAGTATTCCACAGCTAACACTGCGTTCTGGCCTAGCAGGCAAGTTACAGCCTGGAGCAGTGTGATATGACGAAGACTTCCACATGCGCAGGCTGTCGAAGTTGTCGCAGGCTCCTTCGCGGGTGGCTGAGAAAAGTGTACGCTATGGTGCCAGAAGCGCGATGCTGCGCCGACGCTTGCCTTTCTTTAGAATATACGCGTAAAGCCCCGCGGGGAACAACGTCGATTCTGTCATTCTTCAGAGGGACCGAGCAGAGGCTCAAAATTCGCAGAGTAGCCTTAGTGTTAAAAAAGTAGCACTGCCAGTACTGGAGCTCATTCTGTCTCTCAAAATCTCTCTTTGACATCCAAGGCCGGTTCTGCTCCCAAGGTGGACCCCGACGTAATAGGCCTCAAAGCCCTCAAGTTTCGGTGGGCAGGAGGGGTGAGTCCACCCCTAATCAGCTAGGTTATGTGCTGGAAGTGGGTTGTTTTCGGCGCGTTCTATACTGTCCGCAGGCACTGCATCTTCAGTTAGTGGTAGCAGCGCTACAATCCACTGGCATTATTAGCGGTTCGTTCAGAGTATGCCTACCTGCAGTGATTATAGGGTTAGCGAATAGAACGTGTGCATTCAAATGAGATACAAGATGATTGAGGGATTTTTTGCTACTTACAGGCAGTGCCTTTATTAGCTGAACATCTGTGCTGGTTCCACGCTACGTTTCAGTGCAATAAGGTAGTTATGCTACGGCAGCCATAGATGTGGAGCAGTGTTGTGTATGTAAACGCGTGGTCACCCGGGGGGCGTCGCCTACGCAATGAACTGAACGGTGCATTTGTTGGCTCGTATTTGAGAATAGCTCTCTTGCGCTGGAGTTCCATGTTTAAGACGTATGGCCAAAGAGTGGTGCCTGTCGCCATTGAAGTTGATTGATGTGACACAGTTGTGGCAGTAGTCACGCCAGTGACATCTGTTGAACCTGTTACGTGCTTAGATACAAGCACTGCAGTGTCACGTCATAGTTAGTTCGTGCCAGGCGCGGCTCGTTGATTAATACAGTTAGCGTGCGGCTGCCGCGCTGCAGTCTGATATTCGGTGTTCAGCTGTTAGCCTGGTCTAGTGTCCGTCATATTTTTATGCGTTTTAGCAGTTAGCTTAGCATGGGGCTGAGGTGTTGTTTGTAGGTGTTGGTAGCAGGGCTTAGCAACTCTCTTTTTTAGCACTGTTTAAGGACAGACATTTCCAGCTGTCTGGCTGCATTAATGTTAGCGCAGAGCTGCACGTGACTGGCCAGATGCAGAGTGTTATGGTCTGTGCAGTTGCGGTTAGGGCGGCAGCTGTAGTATCATTGGGAATTACTGGATTGTCTTGTGACCTCACAGGTCAGAGGTTCGATTGCAAGGTAGGACACTGCCGTTGTACCCCTGAACAAGGCACTTTAACCTGCATTGCTTTAGTGTATATCCAGCTGTACAATTGGATGCAATCTACAGCTGGATAAAAGTTGTGTAAGTCGCTCTGGATAAGAGCGTCTGCTAAATGCCTGTAATGTAATGTGATATGTGATGCCTTAAAGAAGACGCGGTGTAGCTGAGTCTCTGCATGTCTTCCTTTTTTTTAGAGGATTACCTGCGCTATGCTCACGGTCTGATATCTGAGTACATCAGCGAGGACCTGAGCAAGGAGCTCCAGAAGATTCTGCAGTACGTGTGCTTATTATTATTAAAAATTTGCGTCTCTGATACCAGTGGGAGAGTGGAAAGCTCCAAGCGGTTCTGTCTCTCATTGTCTCTCTCTGGCTCATCTCCAGGCTACCGGAGGTTTCGAGCCCGAAAGACCTGGAGCCCCCCTCTAAGGTACAGTCACTCAAAGCCCCTCAGTTATGTGCCGGTCACTTGAAGCTGCAGCTTGGCATGAACCCGCGTTTAGTCAGGCTAGGTTTCACGTGTGTAGTGAGGTGTGGGAGGGCGGATTACTGAGCATGTCGTCGCTGTGTAGGCTGATTATTTAGCATAGTAGCGGTAGCGGCAGCTGCACGCAGTGCTGCAGTTTGATTATTTAGTGTAGTTAGCGGTAGCGGCAGCTGCACGCAGTGCTGCAGGCTGATTATTTAGCGTAGTTAGCGGTAGCGGCAGCTGCACGCAGTGCTGCAGTTTGATTATTTAGCATCGTTAGCGGTAGCAGTAGCTGCACGCAGTGCTGCAGGCTGATTATTTAGCGTAGTTAGCGGTAGCGGCAGCTGCACGCAGTGCTGCAGTCTGATTATTTAGCATAGTTAGCGGTAGCAGTATGTGCACGCAGTGCTGCAGTCTGATTATTTAGTGTAGTTAGCGGCAGCTGCACGCAGTGCTGCAGGCTGATTATTTAGCGTAGTTAGCGGTAGCAGTAGCTGCACGCAGTGCTGCAGTCTGATTATTTAGCGTAGTTAGCGGTAGCGGCAGCTGCACGCAGTGCTGCAGTCTGATTATTTAGCGTAGTTAGCGGTAGCGGCAGCTGCACGCAGTGCTGCAGTCTGATTATTTAGCGTAGTTAGCGGTAGCGGCAGCTGCACGCAGTGCTGCAGTCTGATTATTTAGCGTAGTTCGCGATAGCGGCAGCTGCACGCAGTGCTGCAGGCTGATTATTTAGCGTAGTTAGCGGTAGCGGCAGCTGCACGCAGTGCTGCAGTCTGATTATTTAGCGTAGTTAGCGGTAGCGGCAGCTGCACGCAGTGCTGCAGGCTGATTATTTAGCGTAGTTAGCGGTAGCGGCAGCTGCACGCAGTGCTGCAGGCTGATTATTTAGCTAGTTAGCGGTAGCGGCAGCTGTACGCAGTGCTGCAGTCTGATTATTTAGCGTAGTTAGCGGTAGCGGCAGCTGCACGCAGTGCTGCAGTCTGATTATTTAGCATAGTTAGCGGTAGCGGCAGCTGCACGCAGTGCTGCAGGCTGATTATTTAGCGTAGTTAGCGGTAGTGGCAGCTGCACGCAGTGCTGCAGTCTGATTATTTAGCGTAGTTAGCGGTAGCGGCAGCTGCACGCAGTGCTGTGCGGTTCCCCCTGACAGCTTGACCTTGACCTTGACCTTGAGAAACCCCTCGTGTCCGCCAGAAACGCAAAGTGTCAGACACGCCCGTGGAGGCCGGGGAGGACTACACCAGGTTCAACGGTGCCAGTTTCGCCCGGAAAGTGAGTGTGAGGGGATTACCGTGGCAACCGGACACGAGCTGAGTTGGGGGGGAGGGGGGGCCTCGTCGTGTTTGCCGCAGTTTGAATGGAGCGTGGACGAGCGGTGCTGCTTTGTACTTCGCCGTCGATTTTTCATTTTTTGATTAAACGTTGTTAAAAATGTTAATGTTTTGCGCATTTGATGAACACTATGCAGAAAAACGACTTAATCTTTTATTTACTTTTTGAATAAATTGAATTTTTGTAAATCTGTACGCACCAAAGTACACCATGAGTAATATCTGGCCTGCTACAGCTAGAGAGGTTATTATAAAGGAGCTTTTACGTAACTGTACACGGCTTGCATTGCTTCTTCCTTTTCCATTGCCATGGTCTCTAGATGTTTTGATGTAATGTTCAGAAGTATTTCAGTATTATTTATGACAACTTTAATACAAGATTATTGTAGCTGCTGTTATGCTATATATGCCAACTGCTTAGTACAATCAATCAATTGAAATATCCTTATAATAGTGAAATAAGGACAGATATGTTTGGAACAGAAGAAGAATCCTGTCTGAGGACTTGAATGTATTTCAGCAGTGTTAAAAGCTTCTAATGGAAATTCACCAGTGAACCTGTTTTGAGGGCAATTAATGCAGCTTGTGGGGGTGTTCACCACTCTGTCCTGTGCCCCTGGCATTGGTGGAGTTATATAAAATTTTATTTAATTATTAAAAATCCGGTTTCTCCTCTCAGCCTCCGAAGAAGATGAGCGCGGCGCAGAAATCGCTGGCCAAAGCAGACAAGACTGGGATGAAGAGCATGTCCGCCTTCTTCAGCCCGAAGGCCAAGACTGAGAAGAACTAAAAAGTGTGTTTGAGCAGGAGAGAGAGCGAGAACCAATGTGCTCCTGGGCAAAATGTTCAAACAAGGTTTACACGCATTCCAATCATTTCAGTAGGTCTTCATTTCAATCATTTCAGTAGGTCTTTCTGTGAGTGTGTGTGTGTGTGTGTGTTTGCGTGTTTGTGTGAGAGAGAGATCATGTGTGCTTATACTTTTGTTAATAAAGGGGTATACCTGCTAATTGACTGTCTTGTTAATTTGTTGAGAAGATCCCACAGTTTATCACAAATCTCACGACATTACAGTGCAGTTCATGAAGGGTCTACGGAGTGTTAATGCACAGAGATTCTACAGCGCACGCAGCAGCCCTGGAACACTGGAGTGTGAGACTCCTCCCACTCAGTGTTGACCAATGGGAGGACAGAAAGCGATAAGTTCTTTTTCCACCAGGCGTTCTAAACTCACATACTGCGCAGCTGGAGAAGCGAGTTTGACCTTAGAATCAAACCCGGCTGAAAGCAGCCAATGAGAGCCCAGTGTGACTTCAGCCTTTCGATTGGTGCCCTCCTGAGCTGATGCGCATATGATTTTATGATTTTTGCCCACGCTCGTCACATTCCCTCCATAACTCTGCATGCTACACACTTATGCCCACCTGGTACCTTATAGATACTTAAAAAATCACACCACGAGCCATATTAATACGCCTAAACATACTGGCTGTTCAATCAAGGAACAAAGTTACTTTACTGGAACTGCTCCTAATTAGCTAAAATGTGAAATTATATTTTCAACACTACTGATTAGAAAGCTTGTGCTCGAGTCTGCAAAAGCAGCAGGACTTATTTACCTGAAGCACGTCAAATTGCTGCAAGAGCGGAACAATCTCGTACACCTTAAAACTGATTCCACTGTTTGTTTTTACGTGAGGTAAGGAAATTGTGACTAAGCAAGCCATTTATGTAGCTTAACTACCTTGTGCTAGCTAGTCAGACGTTTTATGTGATGTCAGAGATTCTAGATCGTTTGTTTTAACACGATACTGCCCCACAACCGCATGTCCATTGATTTCACACACACAGTCATACGTGCGGTTTACTTGTAGTTTTGACAGAATGCTGCCCTGCGTTTTTTTTGTTGAATACATTGATTCTCTTCTGAAAGCTGCTGAGCAACATAGTATTGAATATTGAATCGCTGTCGTCAAGAAAACTCCAGTTTCTGAATCTCTCTTGCAAAGCATGCTGGTTAAGTGCAAAATCAATAAGGAAATAAATGAAAGTTAACAGATGTCAGCCTAGAGCCATAATACAAATCAGATTCTTATAGTTAATGTCCAAATAAGGCCAGAAAGCTTACTATCACAATCCTAAAACAGACGTGCAAGCAAAAAGTAGATCTGTTAGAGGTTTATGAAAGTTCAGGTCTTGTTGCTATAAAAGCTGATATTGCACCCAGGGGCAGGACAACAATACCCTAACTCCTCCCCCTCTACCGCCCCCTCCCCCCAGGCTTACTCTTCACCTGCCCCCTTTCCCCCTCTACCTACACCTCCCCATCCCTCTCCCTCTCCACCTCCCCCCTCTCCCCCTCTACCTACACCTCCCTCTCCCTCCACATCCTCCCTCTCTCTCTCCCCCTAACCCCCTCTCCCTGTCCCTGTCTCCCTCCCCCTCCCTGTCCCCCTCTACTCCTCCACATCCCTCCCCCCTCTACCTCCACCTCCCTCTCCCCCTCTCCCCTCTCCCCTCTATCTCCACCTCCCTCTCCCCCTCTACTCCCCCCCTCTACCTCCACCTCCACCTCTGCCCCCTCTCTCCCTCTCTACCTCTCACCCACCCCCCTACCTCCCCCCTTTTCCCCTCTACCTCCTCTCCCCCTCCATCCCTCCCCCTCTACGTTCCCCTCCATCTCCCCCTATACCTCCACCTCACTTTCCCCTCTACCACCCCCCCTCTGTCACTCTACCTTCCCTCCCCCTCCCCTCCCTCTCCCCCTCCATCTCCGTCTCTCTCCCCTCTCCACATATTTAACTCTGTCTGACTGCATGCTAACAGGAGACATGACCTGCAGCAGAGCCTGTCCTCTGACGCCATCAGGAGATGGCCGAACAGTATGGCCGCCGTCTCTTTTGTTATCGTCTGCCCGAGTCTGCTGCCACCATCGGGATTCATGTCAGCAGCGAGAAAAGGCCAGTTAAACAAAAGACGATGCTGGACGACCACAGGGGAGCAGCTGTTCTCACGGGCTGTGCTGCGTTCGCCACGTAAGGCGTAGGAAGTGTTTTTTGTTAGTCAGAGATGAGTCACGCAGCACCTGCGTCGAGGGCTTTGGCGGTCAGGGACAACTGTAGGCGCGTTGCGACGCGCGCCTTGCCTCCGTACAGCTACGGCTGCATCACGCAGAAAAAAAAAAATATGTCAGATATGAATTTGTTTTAAACGTATAAAAACATATAAAATATGAGCGCAGCTGCCTTCAGTGCGCCATTGATAACGAGTCTGTTGTTAGCGCACAGCTATGGCTCCCCCTGGTGCAGTCGGGCCGGTTTGATGAAACAGACGCTGTTACTCAGAGGACAGCTCGAGGAGTTCTCGCTCCCTAACTTATTAAAAAAGAAAGATATCCTGTAGGCAGTTTAATGTTCCCGAAGTGAGTTTATTAGCTGCAGAACAAAGACAGCACCACCATTGTGTTCAAGTTAATAAGGGCACTCTGGGTGTATAAACTCACTCTGGGTATATCAGCACTCTCTGGGTGTATAAATCCTCTCTGGGTGCATAAACCCACTCTGGGAGTAAAAAACTCACTCTGAGTATATACACTCACTCTTTTGCGGAGCCAGTGTTTACTGTTACATGCTTTGCAAACAGTAGGGCTGAATCTGATTTCACTCAGGCAGCCACTGGGACAGCTGCTACAAGGACCCCTGAGCCCTTCTTTCTCATTGGCCGCTGGGGCAGGCTGTCCAGAGTGGGCCAGCAGGGTTCTGGGCTTTGGAAGGACACAGGTCTTGAAACAAAAACAAGGTCTCTCTGTCTCTCTGTCTCTGTCTCTCTGTCTCTCTCTCTCTCTCGCTCCCCATTCTTCATGACTCTCTACTCTGTGCTGTCAAATAAGCTGAGAAACCCATAAAAATACATATATTTATAAAAAATTGCATCATCCTTTTCAGGAGGAAACACAAAGTAAATGACAGACGTGTCCTCTTATCCTCACAGCTTCACCTCAGACTGGTTCACATTTTCACATTCTCATATTTTCATATTTGACCTGACAGCTCACCAGCGACATGATGCCGTTTCTCAAACAGAACGGGTTTTCATTTGCTTTCAAACGGCAGTTAGCTACACAAGGCCTGGTTTTCACGGGCAATAATAAACTCTAGTACAATAACCGGCAGTACTTGTGCCAGAATAGACGACCACTTAAAATAATTCTTTGGAAAAAAAAACAAAAAAAAAAAAAACACTTCTCACTGTGGAAACTCCTTAAATTTAACTGTCCATAAAGAAGTTCAAGGCATTTGAGTTCTTCATTCACTTTGCACCACATGCTGGTCTGGTCCTCCCAGTCACTCCGTTACTGTTTTCAGTGGAAGTAAAAGAGCAATTAGCTCAGCACTGGGTCTATTATTAAGACCATCCCCAAACCCCATTTATCAACACACAGAAGTCTCTGCTGTAGCACTTTAAAAGACCATCGCTGGCTGCTACTGCGCAAACAAACCATCTGTAGGACAGGGCCACACAGAGGGCCTGTTTGGCTGATGGGAACAAATAATCATCACATCATTCAGCCACTCGGGCCAAATCTGACAGAAAGGAAACCGTTTTACCAGCTGGCCTGACTTTCTGCATGCCTCAGGGCTCCCAAGGACCACTTCCTCTTTCATGCAAAACAGCTAAATTTTAATTTAGTTTCACCCATTTTAGAATGCTTGGTTCTCTGAAAAAAAAGTTTGCTGTGCAGTTACTGCTCTTATACATACACTAAAAATGCCTTGGTAAAGCACATTAAATTATTTTTACCAAGCAAATGTTTAAAAAAAAAAGCGAAAAACAATTGGAGTCTGTTTTTACGAATGTTACTTTCATGAATGCTGTGGGGTTTTGCTTTCTCACCTATGTGGTCCAAACAAGGCACCTGAAAGTTTCGCTTCTCCAAAGACGCTCTGTCTCAGTTTCTAGTCTCTATTTAATAATCTGTGACATGCAGTACTGGCTGTTCATGAATGTGCCCATCCCGCTCAGGAAATCATAAAATTTGAAATTTGAGTTTGAAAGCCATTCTGATGAAGTCACCATATAAAATATTCATATATTACATTTAATATTACATACATACCTTGTATATTACATACCTGCAGGGAGGGTGTCTCTTGCTCTCTCTCTGGCTGAGGACACCGCTGCTACCTGCTGCCACCGGGGTGTTACTGCAGGGCGGGCAGCTGTCTCTCTCGCTCTCTCTCTCTCTCTCTCTCTCGCTCTCTCTGGGGTTTTGAGGGTGTCGTTGTAACTGCACTGTTACTGCTGTTTCCTCCTTGCTGAACTTCGCAGGCTCAGGGTGCAGCTCCAGATCAGAGACGTGCGCCTGCATCGATCCCAGCTACAGGTAAGATATTTCAGGACACGCTCCTTTGGTTTACCACCACAGTATTGTCACCAATGAGTTTGGCTGGTAAACAAAATGTATAGAGTGATCTGGAAGTTACATTACATTACATTTATTTAGCAGACGCTTTTATCCAAAGCGACGTACAAAAGTGTATATCATAGTCGTTGGACAACTACAGAACACGGGTTCAATGAGGTATGAGACTAATTTCGTACAGCTATTTCGAGCCAAGAACACAGTTCAGTTCACACAGTGAACACTGTTCGGACCGAACGTATGCCAAGCCAAACTAGGGAGAAGAAGAAGCTACAATATTAGGACAAATACAAATCACAAAAAAGTGCTGGAATGGGGGTACATGTAACATGAGTGTCATGAAAGGGGGGGTATTTAAAGTGAAATGATATACAGAGTGGTGGCAGTTAGTCCAGGTATAGTCTGAAGAGATGCGTCTTCAGACCACGGCGGAAGATGGGTAGTGAGCGGTTTGAAGAGGCACAGGAAGTTTGTTCCACCACAGGGGAGCTCGGGTGCAGAAGCTTCGTGATTTCTTTGCTCGGGTGGGAGGGAGTGCAAGGCGCCCTGCTGCTACAGAGCGGAGTGGTCGAGCAGGCGTATAGAATCGAATCATGTCCCGCAAGTAGAGGGGGGCCATCCTGTTGGCTGCAAAGTCACAGATAAAGTTCATATTTACATTTATTTCCAATATAAGATCATTGCTGAATGTTTGGATTTTCGAGACAAGACCAAAAATGGCCTGTTGCTGCTATTTGAAAGCTGAAAGGTTGCTGCTATTTGAAAGCTAAAATGACAGTGTGATATTTGTCCCTTTTTATGTCTGTTCTTGGCTTTCCCTGGCAGAGAAATGGCAGTTGTTAATAGTCTCACAAATGATTTGCTTCCATATCAAGCACAGCAGTGCTTATTAGTACAGAAAAGGTATATTTCATTGCCAGACACTGTATTCAATTAAGGCCTGTATTCAATCAAAAAAAGTATTTGATCTTAACATACAAGCAAATGCAAACATTACATTTTTTTTCCTTCACAAATGCAGCTCAGCGCATTCGTCTTTAACGATGACTATACTTGCCAAAGTGCGCTTCTGTAGACCAAAAAAGCAGACTTTTATTACCTGCAGGGTCAGCGCTGCTGCATGTGCCAGTGAGAGACAGGGAAAAAGCTGGGAGTTGGCGCCCCCTGGTGGCAGGTCCCGAGGGCCGTGTCTGAGCTCTGTGGTGTGTCGCTCTCGCATTGCAGGGATGTTTTGTGAAAGTGCTCTCTGGAGAATGCGGTTCTGCCTGGACTCCGAGCCCCCCCACGCGGCCCCCTCCGAGCTCGAACCGCCGCACGGGGACATGGCGGAGCCCGGCGGTTTTCCGGAACGTTCCGCCAGGCCCCGGTCAGCGACGGAGGCGCCCGGCGGAGACGGGCGCGGCGCCGTTCCGGGCCCGTCCCAAACTGTGCCCGGGGGTCGTCGCGGCGACCGGAACAGCATCCCCGCGCAGAGCAGGCAGACCACCCCCGAATTGGACATCCCCTGGCTGTCCAAACCCAGCGGGGACACCTTCCTGGTGCCGTCGTCCTGCAAGAGCATCTGCAAGAACTACAGCGACCTGCTGATCGGGGGCGACCAGGTCCTCCCCCTCAGCCTCGGCGCGGGACAGGGGGAGGCGGCCGGCAGCCCCCGCCTCCCCAGCGGGCCGTTCCTGCAGTCCAGCGAAATCCCCCCGCCCCTGGAGTCCCCCCCCGGACGGGGCTCGCCGCCCCGCTCGTCCCGGGCCCCCGCGCGCGGCGACTCCTCCCGCTGGCGGACGAGCAGCGGCAAGGACCGCAGCTTCCTGTTCCACGGCGGCGGCGGCGGCCCGCTCTCCAACTCGCAGCTGAACGCGTACCTGGAGCAGAAGCTGGTGGACCTGTACCGCCAGTACATGGTGGAGAGCCTGGCCCAGCAGGGCTCCCCCTCCGCCGTGCTGGCCTCCGAGCTCATCCTCACCAGCGTGGACCAGATCACCCAGCAGCTGTCCCGCGAGCAGAACCTGGAGGCCGCCCGGGCCAAGGACATGGTGATCAGCTGCCTGCTGCGCGTGGCCAGCGGCCTGCCCTCGTCCGGTGAGATCAGCACCCCCCAGCTCCAGATCTCCGAGGACCAGCCCTGAGGGCCCTTGGGGGGGGGGGCTAAGGGGCCCTAAGAACGCTGCTGAGGGCCCTGAGAGTGCATTTGGGGCCCCTAAGGGTACGGCTGAGGGCTTTAAGGATGTGGCTGAGGGGCCCTAAGAGTGCTGCTGAGGGGCCCTAAGATTGTGCCTGAGGGCCCTAAGAGTGTGCCTGAGGGCCCTAAGATTGTGCCTGAGGGCCCTTAAGGGCGTGGCTGAGGGCCCTAAGATAGAGGGGCTGCACAGTTTAACGCTCGGCTTTTTAACCGCAGTTCTTTTTGGCTTTAATTGTGTAAACAGCTGCGCGCAGCGGCGAGGGTTTGCTCCTTCATCACACGGCAGTAAAGCCTCCCCCCCCCCAGGAAACACACACGCGCCGCTGACAGCTGCACCGCACCCAAAAAGTGTCAGATTAATTAAACGATCGGGGTGTTAAATAATTAAAGCAGACGCCAGGCGCGAAACAGTCACACCCTCCATCATACGCGCCGCTGGACCAGGGCGTCGCCCCAGCCAGAGAGGAGCAGACAGGGCTTTTATGACAGGGCTGGTGCTGGAGGGTTAGCGCACTGAGGAGGATCCCCGTGAAACAGCAGCCCGACACTGCGAACGTTATCGCAGTCTCCCCTGATTGGACCGACGCTCTCGCCCGCATCTTCACAAGGTCTGATGTAGTTTGGTAATTAAAAAGCCCGTCTTCGTCAACAAAGTAAAGCTCATCACGACCCAGCTGGATCCGTTTGAAGTGGCGGACGTTTTTTTTAAAAAGACCCCCGTTGTCTGAGGAATTCAGACGGCGCTGCCCTTCAAAAGAACGACTTCCATCCTTTTTTCGGTTTATGAGGCACCTGACCTTGTGCTTCTTCGATTAATTTTTCAAAATAATAAAGAAGGACAAAAAGCCAGACATCTGTACTGCAACTGAAGGGAAAATAAAATTGATTTTTTTCCCCCTGCTTTTTCTGCTCATGTCCTTATGTGATTGATGCTTCCTGAACTGTAGCTATTTGTTTAATGTTTGCTTCTTATGGCTTTCTCACCCCCACAATCCACTTGCATTCAAACAATAAATGACAAATGTTTTCAGTTTTGATTGAAAGACCAAAAAATATATTTCCTGCTCTCCGCTTGATGGTAGTTCTGAAGTTAAGGGTACTGCCAGTTTGAAGCCTGGAGGTTTTTGGCTCAGGGACACAGCTCATGTCCTGTGATTGTTGGGTCCTATTTAGCTCATCTGGGTGGTTCACACAGAGGCAGCTTTCACCATTTTTGGTAAATGGTAAATGGACTGCATTTATATAGCGCTTTTATCCAAAGCGCTTTACAATTGATGCCTCTCATTCGCCAGAGCAGTTAGGGATTAGGGATTAGGTGTCTTGCTCAAGGACACTTCGACATGCCCAGGGCGGGGTTTGAACCGGCAACCCTCCGACTGCCAGACAATCGGTCTTACCTCCTGAGCTTACCTCGGTCTTACCTCCTGAGCTATATCGCCCCTTGAAATGCAATCACTTATCACACAATCTGTTAACGAGTGCCAAAATAATCAGTCCGTGGTGTCAGTCACAGCCAGGGGCGCCACCAGGGGTTTTAGCATCCCATGAAAACATTTCAAATTGGGCCCCACCATCGTGTTGTTTTTGAGGACTCCGGTCATTCAGGGCTCTTGGAATTGTCCCAACTCCCTCCCCCTCTCCTCGCCCCAAATGGCGCCCCTGGTCGCAGCCGTGGTTACACGAGGCTTGGTGCGGTCTGTACCCGGCAGTCCCCAAAAAAATCTAAAATAAAAAAACCCCCCAAAAAAACCTCGCTTTCTAGGAGGAAGCGTTCTTTCGTGCAGCTGTGTCTCGGAACGCCCGCCACAGCACCGCAGGTCTCACTTCCCTGCAGGGCCGCTTCGCCCCCAGACCCGAGAGCAGAACCGGAGGAGCTCCAGACCCGAGAGCAGAACCAGAGGAGCTCCAGACCCGAGAGCAGAACCGGAGGAGCTCCAGACCCGAGAGCAGAACCAGAGGAGCTCCAGACCCGAGAGCAGAACCGAGAGCTCAGACCCGAGCAGAACCGAGGAGCTCCAGACCCGAGAGCAGAACCAGAGGAGCTCCAGACCCGAGAGCAGAACCAGAGGAGCTCCAGACCCGAGAGCAGAACCCGAGAGCAGAACCAGAGGAGCTCCAGACCCGAGAGCAGAACCGGAGGAGCTCCAGACCCGAGAGCAGAACCAGAGGAGCTCCAGACCCGAGAGCAGAACCGGAGGAGCTCCAGACCCGAGAGCAGAACCAGAGGAGCTCCAGACCCGAGAGCAGAACCGGAGAGCAGAACCAGAGGAGCTCCAGACCCGAGAGCAGAACCAGAGGAGCTCTAGACCCGAGAGCAGAACCAGAGGAGCTCGCCGAGCCGAGCAAGGCCAGAGCGGCAGCGTTTCCCGGGAAACCGGGCGGATGTGAGTAATCGTCTCCTCTTGGGTTTTTTTTTTTTTCTCTCGCTGAAAGGCATGACCTCGACTCAACAGTCTTCTTTGATTCAGGGACGCGTCGGTAAAGATGGACGGGCGGGCGGGCGGGCATGCGGGCGGGCGGGCGGGCGGGCATGCGGGCGGGCGGGCGATGTGCGGCTGGCTTTCACATCCCCCTTCGCCGCAGGAGCAACGATGAACCCGCCGGAACTTCAGCGACCGTCTGAGGAAATCAGGCAGACGGATTCCATAACCGTGACTGCAGAGCTGCGATTTTGTTGAATAAATACTATTAGAAATAACAAAATGATAAAAAATATTAAGAAAATATATTAATTATTATTATGAAGAAAAAAAAGCAGAAATGCACATACTCATGCACACACACACAGTGAGCTTCAGATACACACATCTCTCTGTCTTTAAGTGTAGACTTCTTAAAACTTTTCTCTTTAGCCAGTCCTACCGTTATCCGTTCCTATAGTCCGATAGCCTGTTAAATGGTAAAGTTTAATAGTGGAGTTCATGAAGTCAGATCCGGTTGTCTGGATTGTGGAGCGGGCTGGGGCACACACTCAAGCCAGCAGGACCAGATGCTTGCTCATCAGATCTAAGGGGCACACATTAAGGGACTGTTTACACACATCAGTGTCAACAGGCTGTCAAAGCCAAAGCTTGTTACTCATTCAAGTAGCCTTACGGACGACACTCGGTGTAGGCGGTCAGGTTACCGACGCACATCGGTAGTTTAGCGTCGGTGTCAAGCTAGCCTTACCGGATCTGACACACTTGGTAGTTCAGTCGAGTGCAAGAACCTACGATCTGAGGTAGCCCTGCAGGGTTAGAGCATAGCCTGAAATTGAGTTGGGTCTTCAGTACATATACTCTGTGTGTTGACAATCTTTATAGTGCCTAACCTCATCTTATCAGTTTATTTTTGTCTTGGGGCTCCTGTCTCCCCCTCAGCCAGTGGGAGGGTTTACATTTACATTACAGGCATTTGGCAGACGCTCTTATCCAGATCCCCTACCTGGGAATCAAACCTGCGACCTTTAGGCCACAAGACCAGTTTCTTACCCATTAGTAGTAGTAGTAACTTTATTTGTCCCCAGAGGGGCAAGCAGTGAAAACAGTAATAACGCAAGATCAAAAACACCCAAGGCAATTAAATACACCATATAATAAAAAGTTAAAACATAGAGTACATGTAAAAACATAAAATAGCACCACACTGCCACCCTCACACAAACATACGCACACAGACATACATGCACGTGCATGCCCTGGCACATGCACGTGCTTTCTCACTGCTTTGGGATCATTGATTAACCAGAACGTTTTGCCACCAGAAATAAAACCTGTGCATTTGCATGCTTGCAGTGCCTGAACTCCGCCTCGGTAAAAGTTTGAACACTTACAGTCTCGAAGCTCAAATTTCAAGGAGATAAAAAACAAACAGAGGCTCATTAAAAAGGGATTAAGGACACGGGGAAAAAAATCCATATGGGGTTTGTGTGTGCTGATTTCAAGGCCCGCAGAAACAAATGCTTCCTGTCTGCTCTGTTAGCGTGGAGGCCTTGGGGAAGTGCGTGTCCTTGTGCCACCGCCAACGCTGCCCAGGCTACAAGCTAATTAGGCCTTATTACTGCCAGTCATCACCATCGCAGCTACGCCCCCTGCAGGGCATGCAACAATCTCTCAATCCAGACGAAGACCTGAACCAGTTCGTCTGTGTTTCCCGTGACACCAGGCCGTCTGGCAGGCGGAGGTCATGTTTCCTGCGTTGTGCTTTATAGAAAAACTTAAAGTTGGGATTTAAGATAAACAGTCTTGGAGGGCCACAGTGTCTGCAGGTTTAACTCCAGTCCTGGAGGGCTGCAGTGTCTGCAGGTTTAACTCCAGTCCTGGAGGGCTGCAGTGTCTGCAGGTTTAACTCCAGTCCTGGAGGGCTGCAGTGTCTGCAGGTTTAACTCCAGTCCTGGAGGGCTGCAGTGTCTGCAGGTTTAACTCCAGTCCCGGAGGGCTGCAGGGTCTGCAGGTTTAACTCCAGTCCTGGAGGGCTGCAGTGTTGCAGGTTAAACTCCAGTCCTGGTTGGAAAAATTACTTTTCACTCCTCATCTTCTTTCCTCCACTACCAGTCGTCTCCTACCTGCAAGCATTTGCAGGAACGGAGGGGAGGAGAGGAGTGGAGGAAAGGAGAGAGCAAGGAGGCGTGAAGACAATTGGGACAGCTTATCTGCTTCTCCGTCATCAAAGCCAACATCAAATATTGATAAAGCAGCCCTATCATAATGCCAAGCCCACAAATAGTCCTATAGCCAATTGCTGATCTTAGACATGGTCAGCCCATTTGAAGCTGCAAAAAAAATGCTTGTAAGTTTCAAATAGCCTAACAAGTAGTTGCATGTGCAGTATCCAGGCATGTACGCCACACTGCTGTTCACGTTGAGAAATGAATTAGCTAACAAGTAATCAGCGACATTAGAGTAAACATCTCATAGTATAAACAAACACAGTTTAATTCCAGAGTCCCAATGTGCCCAATGCCTGAACATACGGAGCGTTAATTCACCTCATATACTGTATCACAGCATATGTTCCTCTGCCAGCTCACTGCAGCTCACTTACGCTAATTCAGGAACATTTCCATAGATTAGTGAATAAATTTGTCACTTCATTTTATCTGAGTTATTGTTTCCCAATGTTCCCAATTTGTTGGTAATAAATACGCCCTTTGGAAACGGTTGGTTGAGTAAATTCATTCATGCATATTCACACTGCTGCCATTGCTTATTTTTTTGAGTCATGTTCGTTTAAGCAACACTCTTAAACTGCTGAATTTGTCAGCAGGATGTGAGCCACAAAAAACGAGCTGCCATTTTGTTATCCATTATAGTGTTGCAACACTGCAGCAAATAGGGCAGATGTGCAGTTAGCATGTGCAGCACTGCAGAAAGCAGGGCAGATGCGCAGTTAACATGCACAATACTGCGACAAGCAGGGCAGATGCGCAGTTAGCATGCACAATGCTGCAGCAAGCAGGGCAGATGCGCAGTTAGCATGCACAATGCTGCAGCAAGCAGGGCAGATGCGCAGTTAGCATGCTCAATACTGCAGCAAGCAGGGCAGATGCGCAGTTAGCATGCACAATGCTGCAGCAAGCAGGGCAGATGCGCAGTTAGCATGCTCAATACTGCAGCAAGCAGGGCAGATGCGCAGTTAGCATGCACAACGCTGCAGCAAGCAGGGGCAGATGCGCAGTTAGCATGCACAATGCTGCAGCAAGCAGGGGCAGATGTGCATTACTCCCAAGGATGCATATTCACACACAGGATTCGGGCCTGCATTGTGCTCCGCTTCTTAAGTTCTGTCTGATCACATCTGACACGCGTGTGGTTCGGGTCAGGGCTGGTCTTCACTTTCATTCGGCACTTTGAATAGCGGAAACCAGACAGCCTGCTGCTGTAAAGGCTGAAAATCATGAAGGACTGGGGGGGGGGGGGGGGGGGGGGGGGGTGGAAGGGGATGGGGGGGGTGGAGCATGAAGGACAAACAGAAAACAATTCAATGAAAACAACAGACTCCTCAATGCCCTGCAACAGAAAGCCTGTCTCAGACCATGTCTTTTATGGGTTCATAAAGTAATTTCCCAGCCATTAATGTAGGGTTGAGGTGGGCAAGGACAGAACGCTGCCAATCAAACCCAAGGCTGAAGACCAGCGCAGGTTGTTTTTGTGTTTTTCTCCTTTTCTCTCCTTACAACCGTCTTCTCCTCCTGCCCCCCCCCCCCCCCCGCCATCAAATGAAGTTGCGCCATTTCTAATCCGATCCATTTCAAATGAGGCTGCGTCCGTCCCCTTTGAAAACATCTCTTGGAATATAATATTTACGATGAAAAGAGGCGGATAATGCAATGTTTGCTTCCTCGCCGAGCTCACGCTTCTTGTTACAAACCCGACAGAGATTAATTCTATAAATATAATTCAATTTTTCATAAATTCTTTTACATGAAATTTAGTAATGTGAAATGAAACAGCCTCGGTGCTGCCTTATTTTACAGGCAGAACTCAGCTTGTTGTAAATTTGTAAGGGCAAGTCATATCACTGAATACCATTAAATATCATGGAATTTAAAATATCATCATTATTGACTTGCATGCTACAGTACTCAACATTAATGATTTATTATATGAGATAAAAATGACTGAATAAGTATGCCAGTCCATTGCTGATACCCACTTGTTTACTCACAGAGCACAGCTCATTACTGATATCCCACCTGTTCACTCACAGAGCACAGCTCATTACTGATATCCCATCTGTTTACACACAGAGCCCATTACTGATATCCCACCTTTTTAAGCACAGAGCTCATTACTGATATCCCACCTGTTTACTCACGGAGCTCATTACTGATATCCCATCTGTTTACACACAGAGCTCATTACTGATATCCCACCTGTTTACTCACAGAGCTCATTACTGATATCCCACCTGTTCACTCACAGAGCTCATTACTGATATCCCACCTGTTCACTCACAGAGCTCATTACTGATATCCCACCTGTTTACTACAGAGCTCATTACTGATATCCCACCTGTTTACTCACAGAGCATGGCTCATTACTGATATCCCACCTGTTTACACACAGAGCTCATTACTGATATCCCACCTGTTCACTCACAGAGCTCATTACTGATATCCCACCTGTTCACTCACAGAGCTCATTACTGATATCCCACCTGTTTACTCACAGAGCTCATTACTGATATCCCACCTGTTTACTCACAGAGCATGGCTCATTACTGATATCCCACCTGTTTACACACAGAGCTCATTACTGATATCCCACCTGTTCACTCACAGAGCTCATTACTGATATCCCACCTGTTCACTCACAAAGCTCACTACTGATATCCCACCTGTTTACTCACAGAGCTCATTACTGATATCCCACCTGTTTACACACAGAGCACGGCTCATTACTGATATCCCACCTGTTTACACACAGAGCCGATTACTGATACCCCACCTGTTTACTCACAGAGCTCATTACTGATATCCCACCTGTTTACTCACAGAGCTCATTACTGATATCCCACCTGTTCACTCACAGAGCATGGCTCATTACTGATATCCCACCTGTTTACTCACAGAGCCCATTACTGATATCCCACCTGTTCACTCACAGAGCTCATTACTGATATCCCACCTGTTTACTCACAGAGCTCATTACTGATATCCCACTTGTTCACTCACAGAGCATGGCTCATTACTGATATCCCACCTGTTTATGCACAGAGCTCATTACTGATATCCCACCTGTTCACTCACAGAGCTCATTACTGATATCCCACCTGTTTATGCACAGGTAGTGCAGGTCTACCCTCAGTAGTGCAGGGTTAATGTGAGTGAGTCATAAAGCTCTGCTCATAAACAACATTACTGTCTGTCTTAGTCCGGGTCTCCCAGCCTTGGTTCATAGCAATCATGATGATGCTCCAAGAACAGGATAAGCAGCATTAAGAGAAAAAAACACTGTAGCCGAAGGTAATTTTGCCTGCATTTTCTGTTAACTGTGGAAAGATCCATGGAAGGGTGGCAATGTAGTATAATGGGTAAGGAACTGGTCTTGTAACCTAAAGGTCACAGGTTCGATTCCCAGGTAGGACACTGCCGTTGTACCCTTGAGCAAGGTACTTAACCTGCATTGCTTCAGTATATTTCCGGCTGTATAAATGGATGCAATGTAAATGCTATGTAAAAAAAAGTTGTGTTAGTTGCCCTGGATAAGAGCGTCTGCTAAATGCCTCTAATGTAATGTTATATTACATTACATTACATTACAGGCATTTAGCAGACGCTCTTATCCAGAGCGACGTACAGCAAGTGCATTAGTTCAAGGTGCAGAGGTGCAGAAAAACACACTAGAGTGAAGTAAAGATCATAGTGCCAGAAGTGACCACATAGATCAGGACTCCAACCCTGTAGGGTAACCTGTTCAGCAAACAAACAAACAATCCTGCCAAGTACAATACTAGCACTGAAATCACATTTGCCTAATCAGAATCAGACAAAACAATCCTGCCAAACACAAAACTAACATGATCGCATTAGCCTAACTAGGCACATTGAGCTAAACTAGAGGCTAGGGAGGGGCGGGGAGAGGTGCAGCCTGAAGAGATGGGTCTTTAGTCTGCGCTTGAAGGTAATCAGATTCTCTGCTGTTCTGACCGCCACGGGAAGGTCGGTGGAAGGGGACACATCAGCGCCACAAAGGGATCGTGTCGCAGGCGAAGATGTCACCGCGAATCTCAAGGAACCTTTATGGATATTGGTACTTAACCCGTGCGTTCATTCCAGCAACATCACACAGTTTGGCCAAATTTCAATCAAACACATGCGTTACACATGAAGAGAGTAAACGACAATCATCCTTCCCCCAAGCGTGCCAGGCCACAGGAGGGCGGGAAAAATACAATTAATCCTTCAACGTGTCTCTTTGTAGGGTTCTCTATGATGGTTCGCCCTCCCAGCTCAGAATGACAGAGAGCCGGGCTGACCCAATCACACTCACACAGAATTACCAGTGACTGCACCGGCACACAGGAACTGACACTCTAACGAACACCGTGACCCATCGTCTGGGGGAACGAGGGAAAGCGACTTTCTAACACACGTCCCCCCTGCACTCCCTCTGTCTCCAACCCAGCCCAGCAAACAAGAACCTTTCAGGAGATTCATCTAATCGCACAAACAACAATCTCAACCTACGTGTCACTAACCCGGCGGAGCAGAACGATGTCAGTCACCCCTTCGTCTCCGGTTGAATAGGCTGGATTATGTCCCCTGACCGTTCAGAATCTCCGTCTGAGGGATCCTGATGGCCTTCTTCAGTCAAGAGAAAGGCTCAACTTTCCTGTCTCTGGGAAGAAATTTATTTTATTTTATTTATTTATTTATTTAACCTCTATTTATGCAGGAACTGTGGTCTCTTTTACAGAGGAGCCCTGCCACAGACAAGCAAACACTGAGACACAACATACAAAATAAACATCAAGTTACGACACATATCATAAAAAAAAACTATGAAACCTGTCAAAGAACCAGGTGAGCAAACGTTCCCAACTTTTCATCTACAGCATCACTGGCTCTTTAAAGTTTTTCCTATTCTCGTGTTTCAGTTTTTGTTTTTAAAATTCAGATTTTTTTTTACACACACACTCCCTCACACACACACACACATGCCCACACCCCACACACACTCACACTCATATTCACACACACACTCTCTCTCTGCTCCCACAACCACACACACACCCACACACACACACACACTCACACTCTCTCTCTCTCACACACACACGCTCACACACTCACAGTCACACGCACGCCCCACACACACACACACACACACACTCACACACACACACACACACACACACACACACCCACACTCACACTCTCTCTCTCTCACACACACACGCTCACACACTCACAGTCACACGCACGCCCACGCACACACACACACACACACACACACACACGCATACACTCTCTCTCACACACACATTCTCTCACACAAACATCCACACGCACGCACGCACCACGCACCACGCACGCACGCACGCACCACGCACCACGCACGCACACGCACGCCCACGCACGCCCACGCACGCCCATGCACACACCCACGCGCGGCCCTGGCGTCCCCACCCACATCCTTCTCCCAGAAGGTCAGGAACGGCAGCGGCACATCTCGCTCCTTTTCTGTCTCCCGGAGCATGAAAGGCCCGTGTCTGGGGCCCAGGTAAACCGTGCGCAGCCCGCAAGGACGCTCGCCACTTAATTACACGGGAAATTTACATGTGAGATTCCTCTCTCTTTGTGTGTGTGTGTGTGTGTGTGGCGGTGCCCTTGCAGGAGGCGACCGGTTTGGTAATTACATCAGAGAGAGAGACAGAGGCCGGGCGGCGCCGCGTCGGTCGAACGGCACCGCGGGACGCGGGAATAAAGCTCGCGTCTCGGCCAATCAGCCGGCGTCCTCAAGGTCGCCGCTACCTACGGAACGACCTTCGCTCAGACAGGCGCGCAGACGGGAGGCTTTCAGCCGCGGCGGGCGGAGGCTTCGCTCTGACACAAACCAGGCCCTCGGTGAGCAGAAAGTACGCAGTGTGCGTTTGCACACGGCACTCCGAACCGCTTTTTTGTTTTTTTTCTCTCAAACGCAAGAATTGGAAACAGACGTTCCCTTACCCGAACTCAACGCTGCCGCTGAGGTTCGGTGGTCCGACTCACACGCAGTGCCAGAAACATTCGAAAAACATTTTTCTTTTTTTTTTTTTTTTTTGCTGCCAATAATAAAAAAAGGGACGTTTCCCCAAAAAGAACTTTCACTCATTTATCTGCTTGGCAGGCAGTCGTATTCCAAACAGCTGACTTTGTCTTTTTCCAGCAGATGAAGCAGCCCAGAGGTTCACCTATTTCATGCCTTCGATACACAAGTTCGTTTGAGAAAAACTGCCTGTGGTCACTGGATGCACATGAAACCCTGCAGTTCATTAGCATTTTCCTCTCATCTCTCTGATCAGCTCACCATCCCCTGGGCAAAATATTACAAATAACTAGAAATGCACTTTGTGGATATGATGATGATGATGATAATAATAATAATAATAATAAAAATAAGAATAAGAAAAAACAGAACAAGAATAACAACAACAACAGCAACAGCAATAATAATAATAATAATAATAATAATGATAATAATAATAATAAAAGTTAGCCTAATACTCTCCATGAAAGTAAACATGTGTTCTCAATACCATGCACCTAAAATCCTGGTGCACAGAGACAACCGGTCCAGGCATATTGATACCCTGCTATACTCTGATACACTCTGTGCACTTAAAACCCTGGCACACAGAGACAACCGGTCCAGGCATATTGATACCCTGCTGTACTCTGATACACTCATCCCAGCTCTTATCTCTGCTTGCCTACAAGGCATCTCAAGCCGGATGACAAATCTTCAACTAAAGCTCAGCTCAAATGAAAGTGAGATAAAACACTTCCCAGCAATGTCCCTCCGCTGGACCCATTCGTCACTCTGGATGGCACCAACAGTGTCACCCTCTTCATCTGCTGGAAATTTCAGAGTGGTTCTAGAAAAAACTAAAACTGTTAATTGCATTACAGGCATTTAGCAGATGCTCTTGTCAAGAGTTACACTACTTTTTTTTTTTTTTTTTGCATAGCATTTAAATTTCATCAATTTATACAGTTGGATATGTACTGAAACAATGCAGGTTAAGTACCTTGCTCAAGGGCACAGTGTCCTACATGGGAATCGAACCTGTGACCTTTAGGTTACAAGCCTAGCTCCTTAATCATTAGACTAAACGCAACCCCCTAGACACGAACACTACACTTCCTGTCTGAGAACATCATGGCAGGTTGTCGCTCCTTCCTCACCCGCCTACTCAGCCCAGATCTTAGTCTAGTCCAGGCACTGATCATCTCCCGCCTGGCCTCCCTGCCTCTGCCATCAGACCTCTGCAACTCATCCAGAATGCTGCTGCTCGTCTGACCTACAACCTCCCCAGCCTCAGCCATGCCACTCCCCCAGCCAGGCTCACATCAAATTCAAAACCTTGGTGCTAGCCTAGCCTATCAGGCAGCTAAAGGGACATCTCCACGACATCTTAAAAAGATCACCGTTACACATTACACACCAGCCAGACATCTCTGTCCCGCTAACTCCAGGTCCCTGGTCCCTCTCCCATGTGTGCCTTTACTTCCGGGGCATATCCTGTCAATTCCTACCCCCCCCATTGGTGGAATGAGCTTCCCACTGCAGTCAGGCCAGCAGAAACCCTGCCCATCTTCAGAGAAAGACTGAAGACCCTTCACGTCAGACTTGTCTTTTCAGATGGCACCATGGTTCCCCTGGCCCATGGTTCTTTTTTTTTTCTCTTTCTTGCTTTGGATTTCCATTTGGAAAATTTTTATGCTGAACAAGATAACTTATCTGTATATAGCGCGCCTTTCCTCAGTTACAATACACATTGTGTGCTATGTTAACATTACAGTCGTTGATTATGAATGGACCGCAGGTGTCTTCTTGGTGTCACTGCATTTTGGTACTCCTGAGAGTACCAAATTTAAGATTTGATTTGATTCCTCACCTTCAGAACTTAACTGGTTTACCATCCCCGAGGTCCTTAACAATAGAGAATATATAAAATGCTTTTAAAACAAGCACGAAACCGCCCAGACCCATGGTGCATCTGTACAAAGTGTCATGAGTAAAACTTGGTTAACTATAGCCAGCTAACTATGGCATGTCCTCACCTCTGTAACATTATTTGTTGTCCTCCGTGTGTCCATACAACTGTATTGGTGGTATGCGCTAACTAGTTAAACTAAAGTAGGCGAAACGCAAACGTGTTAGGGTTAGCTAAAGTAACGTTAGGCGATAAAGCTGTGCTTAAAAATCTGGTGCCGTTCGAAGTGGTGATTTTGGGAGATGCACCTGCACGTGTGTCCTACTAAACGAAGCACCACCTGCGCATGCGTCCCACAAAATGTCCCTCTCAGGTTGTCCGTGAGTGAGTGAGTGAGTGACCACAAATTGCCATGCATAGCCCACGGCGGCAGTTCCTGCGCGCCGGGGAGAAAAAATCTAAATCCCAGTAGTTGGAAAAAATGACAGGGCACATGTCAGATCGCACGGCGGCCTGAAACAAGGCCAGGGCTCAAAGGGACAAAAAAGAGACCGAGCTTCAGTTTAATCAAACTAATTAAACTAATTAGATAATTTAAAATGATTTGTAACATTATAATTAACTGCAGACTGTGTGTCGCCTATGCCTTCTAACTAAATCCACAGAAAAAAAAAGTGTGATTTTCGCCACGGGTCTGTTGCGTAATTTAATTGTTGGCTTCTCCGATACATCATTTTGAAATACCGTGCTAGTTTAAAGAAATATACACGCATATGGAAATATAATCAGCACAAAGGAGTAGGCTTTTTTCAGGTAACTGTTGGGAATTTAACCCAAACTGAAACTACAATGTTTTTTTTTTTTTAGTTCATTCTTGGGTTCAGCATAAGGATGCTTGTGATTCTACGGTCCGATGCGGTCCTTCAACACAACAACCAAGTCGCCCTTGAAACGAAAGTCTCTGTTAAGAGGCTGGACTCAATCTTCCCAGGATGTCCATCAAGCGCGCGATTTGCCCCGCCCATCTGCCTGTCTCCGTGGCTACACTATTATGCCTATAATTTAGCCTCTTATGCAAACATGACCCTGTTCCGCTGCCTGGTGCAGGCGACGCGTCCGTGTCCTGTTCAAGGGAGCCCAATAAAACGCGATAAAAAGGACATAAATTAGGTCAAAGTCTGCTGCGTTTCCCCGGGGACAGCTACGGCCCGGGGTCCGCCTTTCCCCCGTTCAGCGGCACTTTCCAAGGTCATAAATTAATATGTAAAATTGACTGCACGAACCACTGGTGTCTTGGTAACAAGGGCTGATTCCATCATTTTTATGCGGGAGGCGAATTTGCTCACTGTGACTGATGTTTTTACCCAGCGCGGATGGGGTTGTGATTTAAAGTCCCGGCTCCGTCCGAACCGCGCTCCAGCGGCTTATCCATTTCACAGGGAGGAAATGAATAATTACTGCGGGGTATATTTAAACACAGCCGCCCGCGGGGAGTCTGTTTTTTTTTTTTTTTTTTTTTAGCAGGGGTGTAAAATAGGGGTTCGCGGGCGAGACTTTGCGGTGAATTACGCGTCTGGCCTTGGAAGAGACGCTGTCCGTCGTTCCTCATTCACAATCTTCCTTAATTACATCTGAACTTGGAGGAGGGGTTGTCTGTGTGCGGAGGCGGGGAAATGCGTATCTTGTCAAGGACATAACTGCGCGAGCTTTAAAAACCCAACGGTTTTCATATTACATCGCCTGTAATAGGAGAAAAACACTTCACGTGTTTGACATTACGCTCGGATCCCCTTTGGGGGCGACACGAGTGTGCTCCTTTCCCTTCCACAGTATTTATTTCTATAGGGTCTGGAAATGTAGGTTCTCTCAGGCAGGTGAAATAACATTCAGCTGTTGTGAATATATGATTTTTATTATGTTTCTGCCCTTCTCAAGGTGAAGGGAATCAGCGTAGCCTTACTCACAGGCCTCAGTATTTGTCTGAATACTCAGTTACATTATCAGTCTCTCGTCCGCTAACAAAAAACATTTCCAACCTACCGGGCAAGATTAATATTAGACTCACATTTGAATGTTTAGATCAGTGGTTCTCAACTCAGGCCAGAAAGGGCCGGTGTGGGTGTAGGCTTTTGTTCCAACCAAGCTGTTACACACCTGATTCTACTAATCAACCTTTGGAGTGTTTACGAAGGACCTTGATTAGTAGAATCAGGAGTGTAACTGCTTGGTTGGAACAAAAGCCTGCACCCACACTGGCCCTTTCTGACCCCGAGTTGAGAACCACTGGTTTAGATAATATCACACACAAAATGGTTCCCAAAAATGACATTTTATCATTCAAAACCTACAGGCAACCTTTCTTGACAGTTATCATTTAGTCAGGATAAACATCACATCAAATTCATTTTAAGAATGTGCCAAAAGAAAATACTGAAATGGCAGATTTGTTTAACATAGTTAGCATTCGCGATATCATCTGCCATATCTTGAATAACAAAAAAGGAAAAAAACAAAAAAAAAACAATTCTCAGGCAGTCCCTGCAGTGTTTGTAAATGCAAAATGAACTAAAGTTTGTGTTTACAATGTTGGCTGCATAGATGGGCAGGCGCTGTGTCTGTTCCCTTGGTATTCCCTGTTCCCTTGGTATTCCCTGTTTTTAGGGACTTTCCTGTTTTTGTGAAAGACACTCGAACACACATCTTTCCGCAGACGAATGACAATTACAAAGACTTAAAACTGATATTTGTTCCAAAACACAGTTTTTACAGTTCACAATGCAATTTGCAACTCGTCATCTTTGTCATTTGCCAAATGCTTAAAGCTTTTTTGTAAGCAAAGTACCAGACCTGGGTCAAATGCGTACTTGTTTTGTATTCAAATACTGTCCTGTGCTCTGTTGATCTTGCCTGTTACAACTGAGCCTGCCAATATGACCAGAAGGCGGGATTTGCACTTTTTGAGAGCATGTCATAGAATCCAATACGCCAGATAAGCTCAGTCTACAGTGTAGAAACGTATTTGAAGCCGAAACAAATGTGTATTTGTCCCGGGTCTGCAAATTACCCGAGTGAATTTGACACGGTAAAGCTTACATAATGTTACCAGGCTGGTCATTATTGTACTGTCGGCACAGAGATAGATTTTTTCTGCATTTGCTGAAGGACCTTCGCCTCGTTGCGTCAAAATGATTTTGCGCTACCCGGGCTCCCTTATAGGCTGCTGTAGGTGCAAACCTATTTTCTAAATTTCATCACGAGCTTGGAGAGTTTTGCACAGACAGGCTTGGTACAGGAAACCAGCGAAAATGGTATCTGTGTTAACTCTCAGGCAGGAATTGCTCCATACTTGAATCAATAGCTTGTATGGTTTTAGTATTTTTCTCCAAAAAAAAATAAAAATAAAATACTGCCTGAAAAAAGCTGACCCAAATGGTGAATCACTTCTTCCCAGATGCTCAGCAGAGACACAGCAGTGTTATGTGCAGACTGCAGTGGAGCATTAAAATGTTTTATTCTTTATAATGGAAAGGACACAGCCAATAACAGCCTATTTACTTCGATTCCCCGAGTCACAATGTGAAGTGAAGTCAACCAATTATGAGGTTTCATAGCATTTAAAAAAAAACAAAAAAACAATCTGACTGAAGTTTAGTTGCGAAAAAGCTTCTCAGAGTGGGTAATGTCTAAACCTCCAATTAAGCCTATGCTGCAATAATTTATTTTTTCCACTTGGGGAGGGGGTGAGTGCGGGGGGGGGGGGGTGGGGTGAGTATGGCCATGAGTGAGGGAGAGAAAGAGGGAAGGAGAGAGAAAGAAAAGAGCAGGAGAGGGGGGATTGATGCTACTACAGGGCCTCTGTCATTTTTGACACCACCGTGCCAAACTTTCGCTCCCACCCCCATTCCCCAACCACTGCCAGTCATGTAGCCCAACACACACATCCACAGACCAAGCCAAAGACAGAGGGGTTCCTGTACTTAATAAAAAGAGAGGTACCTTGAGAAGAGGGCAGTCCAGGTAGCTGTCAAAATGACTCCTGGGACAGGACGGAAAGCTTGGACCTGCAGTGCGACAGGCTCTCATGCTTATGCTGGCATATACAAGGTTCTCATTTAACAAACACGAGCAGGAAGAAGCACATTTTTTTAAACGCTTCACAGCCATCAGCCGAAGACTGGCAATAAATAAATAAATGAAATCCGAACTGCTGAAAGTGTTGACACCTGATCACTGAAACAAAACCAATGAGGCAAACCTGCATGCGATTAACATAATTTGAACGCAAAAAAACATTCCCAAAAAACTTAATTGGCCGTTAGAATCTAGCTGGGAGGTTGCTGTTGGCTAGCTACCCAAGCAAACAAGCAGGCTGCTACCACTAGTCTGCCTCATACCGCAGCCATCAAGGTTGACAGGGCGGGGGAAAGAGGGACCTGCTGTCCCAGAGGGGAGCGTGGCGGGACAGACCTCAACCAGGGACACCCCCAACCTTCTCGGGAGTCAG